>NW_026874133.1:0-15919 GCF_032173495.1 Musca vetustissima | reverse complement strand
TATATTAGTACAAGGTCTAAACCTAACATTTTTATTCTACCTTTTTATGGTACGGACATAACATAATGATATCCTTGATTTGTAATATTTTAGCCTACATTTTAATCATTCAAATTGTGAGTATTGGAAAGGAAAACCTTTGCAAAAAATGTATACAGTTCCACTGTCCAGCAGGTTGACATTGCGTGTCATGTTAATGTAATTGCCAATGAAAGCTACACACTAATCAACTAAATCCAAAAGCTATATAAAAGTATCATTTTTGAAGTTGTATCTAAACGTTGATTTGTTGATTGATTGATTTTTTTAGTTGATTTTCTATATAAATTTAAGGATTAATTCTTACATGATTAAATCAACAACTTACCTTACACCTTAAATACGTTTCGTTATGTTGAGGAAACAACCAGCTATTTAATAAAGTTTTATTATTTTCTTTCTTAAAAAATAAATTTGTTATTTTACAAAAATAAACATTATACATTTTATTTATTTTATAACTCGATTGGTGGACATAAATTCTAATTAAAATTACAATTTATTACACTTTTTTACAACTGTACAAAAGGTGTGAGAAAAGTCGTTACAATTTTTGCGTAGAAAATTGAAGACTTTCTCACGAAATATATGTGTGTGTGGTTACTGTAAGATAATTCGTAGACATATTTAGTTCGGATGGCAGTTACATATACATACAAGTGTACTTTATTTATATTACAAGAACTATGGAAACAAAAAGAATACAATTGTGTGCTTTATTATTTTTCAATTCAAACCATTTCCAAAAACTTGCTCACGAGTACATTTTAAAAAGGTTGGCCTCGTCAATTGTTAAACATTCCATTGCAGCGTAAACGCACTATAGATTGATTTTTGTAACCATAAAATCCTTATAGGCTCACAAAAATTCTTGTTTATTTCGAATTGTGACGTTCTAGTTATTCATCTTTTTATCGCCTACGTCCATTTAGTTGTAGTTATTGATGTTGCTTTGTGAGTCGTCATCGCGACAGCCTTCATAATATCGTCCACCACCTTCGTCTGCCTGATCATCACCATAGGATGATATTAAAATTCGTAGGCCTAGATTTTGAAAAAGAAAAAAAAAACGAAAGAGAATGGGAACAATGTTAAAGAAATCAAAAAGAGAAATGTAAGAAATTTACCAAAGATATTTAAGCCTCCATAAGAAGAAGAGTTTTCAATTTAGAACAAACATTTTAAACTCGTAGGCGAAGCCCTTGATAATTTTTTGCTCGGAGATTTGGCACTCAAAAATAACACAAAATATCAAATTTGAGCCAATTCAAATACCGAATTAAGGGGTATCTTTATATGTGGGATACTCTGTAACTCGACCCAATAATTTGAGTAGGACGATTTGTTTTCCCATGAGAGCGCAAAAAAAACCAACGTCAAACCATACTGATTACTTTTATTCTAAAGAATCAAACTTTCGCATGTGAATGTCAGCCAACGCAATATGTAAAATCCATGGACATGGACCTATTCTATTAATAAGAGAATTGCCAACAAGAACCCGAAATAACAATTTACAGTCAATACAATTTACGGTGTCAATTTTTCTGACAACGGCATGACAACATAGTAGTTAGCAGCACCAGAGTCAAGCATCTCGACATCTAGGACAACCCAGCAGACAGTAGAAACACGTAATGCGATGGAGAATTATAACGTATTTTCAGAAAAATGAAGAAAGAACACGAAAAACGCGAGCAAATCGAGATGTACAGGAGACATAATGAAGTCCGGAAATTTTGCCAACGAGTAAAACACCAAACCGAAAGTTTGTGCAGGTACATCTTCCTGTAGGGATTAGAAAGGAAACCTGGTGACGATACTGACAGTGTGTTGAGGATCTGGAAGGAGCATTTTGAAAAGCTTCTGGTATCAAATAGTGGCGGTGAAGAAGATACCCCAGATCCAATAAAAGATGACGGTATAGAGTGTATACCACCTAGCCAAGATGAGGTCAGAATAGCTATTAATCGGCTGAAGAACAATAAAGCAGCAGGAGCCGATGGGTTACCAGCTGAATTCAAGATTAGTGATTATATGCTGGTCAGGCGCATGCACTAGCTGATTAGTACAATTTGGCTGTGTCCCGTGGACAAAAAATGAGATAATGTGATAACTATAGAGGAATTAGCCTTCTTTCCATCGCATATAAAGAGATATGCAGTGTATTGTGTGAACCATTGAAGTCAATGACATCATTGGACCATACCAATGTGACTTCAGACCTATCCGTTCAGCCCTATCCGTTCAGAGGTGTTTAAAGCCTGCCTGCGTTCGGAATTCCTGCAAAATTAATAGCCGTATTAATGCAGGATAACTTTAAGTGGCACAAGGTCAGCAGTTAAAGTAGTGACCTTTTTAATATCCTGCTGGAAAATATCATACGAGACGCAAAGGTGAACAGAAATGGTACTCTGTACACCAAATAACACATGTTACTCGCCTACGCCGATGACATCGATATAATGAGTCGAAAATTGCGAGCGGTAACAGCCACCTTTGAACAAATTGAGAAGGAGTGGGTCTGGCAGTAAACGGCGAGAAGACCAAGCTGATGGTATCAACGCGCCAGACGTCCAGTAGACTCGGACTAACTGTGGGACATGAGAACTACAGCTTCGAGGTAGTTAAAGATTATATATACCTTGGTAACAGATGCTACCACCACCTCCCGCCAGACCAAACTCCCACTTCACAAGACGCTGATACTACCCGTGCTGTGATATGGATCTGACGTATGGGTACTAGCGCAAGTAGATGAGGCAGCTCTTGGGGTGTTTGAGAGAAAAATTCTCCGAAAGATCTACGGGCCTATCTGCGTCGACGGCGAATATCGGCGTCGAATGAACCATGAGCTTTACAATTTATACGCGGACAACGACATAGTCAGACGTATTGAGCTGCAGCGACTACGGTGGTTAGGCCATGTTGTGCGAATGAATGAAAATACTACAGCAAGCGATGGTTCAAGCCGAAGGGGAAGGCCACGAAATAGATGGAAAGACCAAGTAGAAGACAACATTTTGGAACGAGATCTTTCAAATTGGAGGAAATGCGCACAAGACGACGCGCCTGGAAATATTTTTTAAGCTCGGCTTATGGAACAACCATTCCGTCATAAGCCAGCTAAGTAAGTAAGCATCCTGTATATAATGACAAACAAATTGTATTTCTATACCTTCCATGAGAAATCTTAGATAGAAATCAAATAGAATTCAAACACATTAAAGTCAAAGTCGTTTCGCCGAAAAATATAGATTTTTTTCTTTTGTTTAATTACCTAACCTACATTTCTCCCACCGACTTATAAGTCTTACTCAAATTCCAAAAAACAGTCATAAATATTGCTAGCTGGGTGGAGTGTGTTATAAATTAACAGTAAATCTCATTTATTATGACCTTTTTGTGTGACACAAAAACAATCATTTTATGACGTAGACATGGCAATTTAATCGCTGGTAATCATTTTAAACGAAGTAAACGACCCTTGTGTTCGTCTCTCTTTCTCTGTCCGTTCGCTGAAGTCAATGAAAACGTTAAATGTTCCTTAAAAAGGAAATATTATTTTATGGATGAGGCGAGGTGGTTAACCCCTTTACTAATGCCTTAATGATGATGATTATATGCTGGTTGGTCATTATAAAAATAAAAGCCTAACAAAGGGTCAATCTACTCGGTCGGTCATGCAATGTGACAAGGATGTGATTTTTTGTAAGTCGTTTTTTATTTATTCTTACTTAACTATTTAAAGAAAAATATCATTAGGACATTATACTCAAACCTGTAAATTATGGTTACTTTTGATGTAACGCAAATAAATTATTCTGTTTGTTATGCAATAAAAATATTACAAGGAAATTCCAACAGAAAGGGGCTAAAAAAGAAGACACGCGTATCGGCATTTTGAAAGTTTACGTCGTGGATTTGTTTTCGTAGATTCCGTTCTGGAATTTTTGATTTTAAAGATGCACCTCGCACAGGTAGGCCAGTTGACGAAAATGTCGATAAAATCGGAGAAATGGTCGAAGTGGGCCGGCATGTTAGCAGTCGTAACATCGCCCAGGAGATAAAAACCATTTACAATTGACCAGAAACGGCCAGACTTGGCCAACTTGAGAGGTGTTGTATCCCACCAGGACATTGCTAGGCCACACACATCTACAGTGACTCGCCAGAAAATTCGGGAGCTTGGTTGGGAAGTTTTATACATCCGGACTAAAAATAATGGATTTCTTTTTGCCCAACCTAATAGTTTTTCTCAATGAAACAAACCTTGGGAGTTTGGAGCACCATTTACCAAAAATTGAACTATTTATGGGAGCTATATCTGTATATATCCGATTTTAATGGACCTTAACACGCTCTATCCTTGTCTCAATTACATATGTTATGACAAAGTTCGTCACAATCGGAAATAAATTGGAAGCTATATATATATATATATATTTTTGATCCGATCTCAATGAAACTTAACACACACTATCCTAGTCTCAATTCCATACTTAATGCCAAATATTGTCTTAATCGGACAAAAATTGGGAGTTTGGTGCACCATTTACATAAAATCAGACGGCCTAATTAAGGGCCGATGTAACTCAATTTCCAAGCTAATATTTTAGTTTTGAATCCCAATACCATCACGCTGAATATTAAATAGGTAGGATGTTTTATATGGGACCTGGTCCTAAATGCGGGTCGATACAGTTCATTCTCAAACATCACGTTTTAGTTTTTGTGTCGATATCCTCCGAGAGAAAAATGATTACAACATATGGCTAAATCTACTAAATCGTTTTAGAATTCCATACTATGTGGGGTATGAACTGAAATTAAGGGCCGATGTAACTCAAGTTCCAAGCTAATATTTTAGTTTTTAATCCCAATACCATCACGCTAAATATTAAATAGGTAGGATGTTTTACATAGGACCTGGTCCTAAATGCGGGTCGATACAGTTCATTCTCAAACCTCACGTTTTAGTTTTTGTGTCGAAATCCTCCGAGAAAAAAATGATTACAACATATGATTAATCGACTAAAACGTTTTAGAATTCCATACTATGTGGGGTATGAACTGAAAATTTCGTCTACCGAATAACCCCCCTACTATGGTGGAATACAGCTATATTACACGGAAAAAATCAGCTAACTATTTTAAAATAAAACCAATAAGGAAAGTAGTAAAGTCGGACTTGGCCGACTATATGATACCCATCACCACTTTGGGGATATTCTACATATGTATCTTTACAGTCTTTTCGAAGGAACAATGCCATGAAAATTAACGAACTTAAAAATGCGATCTTTATCTATAAGTATACCGACTAACATCAATCCTTACACATGCCATTCGGCAATCTATTCCATACTTTGTAAATAGACTTTAAGCATACTTTACGCACGCTATTTGGTATGCTTCACTGTTTAAAATGTAATATAAAACAAGCACCCATTGATTATTTGGTTTACAATCAACATGAATAGGTCGAAATTATATATGGAAGCTATGCTATATCTAAATCTGAACCGATTTCAAGGAAACTAGCCCGAGATTAATTAATATTAATTTCAGTACGTTTTGCCAATCGGCCTAGCTATGGGTCTTTAGTGCACCATTTACACAAAATCGGTCAAAACTATATATGGGAGCTATATCTGAATATGAACCGATTTTCACGAAACTAAGCACACATCATTCCGGACCTAATTCAGTACTCTATGCCAAATTTCGTGCACATCGAATGATATATAGGGTCTTTGGTGCACCATTTACCTTAAATCGGTCGAAACTATATATTGGAGCTATATCTGAATCTGAACCGATTTTCTCGAAACTTGGCACACATCATTCTGGACATAATTCAGTGCTCTTTGCCAAACTTCGTTCAAATCGAAAGATATATAGGGACTTTGGTGCACCATTTACATAAAATCGGACAAAACTATATATGGGAGCTATATCTAAATCTGAACCGATTTTTCCCAATTTCAATAGGGTTCGTCTGTGTTCCAAATAAGTGATCTATGCCAAATTTCATCCAAATCGGATCATAAATGGGACATGCACTTTGTTCACAAAAATACATGGACGAACGGACAGACGGACATGCGTAAATCGACTCAGAAAGTGATTTTATGCATATTCTCAAAAGGAACCATGTGTCAATCTCGTTTCCTTTTGCCTGTTACAAACATATGCACAAAGGCATAATACCCTGTACCACAGTGCGGTGAAGGGTATAAAAAGGGGGTTATAAGGGAATACCTAGGGGTGAATATTAATAATTTTTGGTAGGGACATTTGTTACCATATACAACTACAAAATACCAAATTACAGCAAACTCGGTTGAAAACCGTGCTCAAGAACCCCAAAATACCGAAAATTTTAGGGTACCTTTATATGGGGGTTATACGAAAAAAATGACCTATATTTATAGTTTTTAGTGAAGAGATTTACTACGCAATAAGAACTCAAAGTACCAAATTTCAGCGAATTAGGTTGAAAAACGGGCTCACGAACCTCAAAATACCGAAAATATGAGGGCTACCCGAAAAAATTGACCTATATCTATAATTTTTTGTGAAGAAATTTGGTATCCACCGAATTCGGTTGAAAACGCCCTCAAGAACCCCAAAATACTGAAAATTTGGGGGTACCCTTATATGGGAGCTATGCCTAAACGTGGACCGATATAGCTCATCTTCGAACTTGACCTGCCTGCAGACAAAAGACGACTCTATGCAAAACTTTGGCGCTCTATCTCAATTCGTTTAGACGCTAGAGTGATTACAACAGACAGACGGACATGCTTAGATCGTCATAGAATTTTACGCTGATCAAGAATATATATACTTTATAGGTTCGGAAATGATTATTTCGATGCGTTACAAACGGAAAAACAAAACAATATACCATCCATACTATGGTGGAGAGCATAAAAACACGGGTCTATCTTGTTTTCTTTTGCCCGTTACAAACATATCCACAAGTACAAGAATACCTTGTACCACAGTGTGGTGAAGTGTATTAAAATCCACGCCTATTTGGTTGTTCAACAAACAAACCTACCAAACCCATAATTACGGCCTTCAACAAAATTCTTTAAAAATGCAAGCCTTGTTGGCTGATTGTGGCCTCTAACGATTTTTTTAATACACGCCTTCAGAACTGATTACTGGCTTTAAAAATATTTTAAAATCTACGTCTTAGGGATGAATATGAAATTTAAAAAAAAAATCCACATTTTGCGAGCTCATTATAGTATGCAAAAAATTAGTCTCAATTGGTGATTATAGACTCTAAATATATTTAAAACATAAGGTGATGTTGAATGATGATAGTCTCTAAAATACAAATCCCAGCCTAAAATATCTCTAAAAATATCGTGTTATGTATAAGTTTACACCTTATTAAGGCCTCTAAAACACAATTTAAAAACGTAAGCCTCTAGTGATCATTAAAGCCTCTGCACTACATTGCAAAACCCTCTCCTTTATTGATGGTTTATAGTCTCTAAATTTTATCATAATAATAATAATATTTCCAATAAAAGTAAATTTATTTATACTTACCCATCGCACTTTAACCCTTACAGCATCTGTAGTTGGTTCCAAAAATTTCGTGTATGTGTGTAAATTTGTGCACATAATATATGGTGGTAATGGTGGTATAACAACACCAAACATAGAAACAAACAACAAACCAAAAAACCCATCAAATCAAAGGAAACCAAGCCAAGTCCCATAACCGAACAAAAGTCAAATAACAAACAATTTAATTTGGGTTAATTGCAGAGGAAATAAGCGAAAGCCAAATAGAGGGAAACATTCACCAAAGAAAGACCAGCACCACCATTACCATCAACAGCCATCCAGCCCGCAGCAATAAAAACAATCCAAAATTTTGCCGCAGGAAAAAACAATCAAAAAAAAAAAAAAAAAAGAACAAATAGAAAAAAGAATTGGAATGTGTAAAACAAATGAACAAAAAAATATTAAACAATAAAAAACAATAGCTGGCAAAGCAAATATATAAACCGTATTAAAAAATAAATTAAGATTTAAGGAAGCTTAAATACCCTACACAAATTTGGATATGTAAGAGGGGTTTTAAATAAACTATGTGGACATTTGATTGAATCGTATTTTTAAATTCAGATACTATTCTGTATCTGTTACATATGATGGCATATAACTATAATGTAGCGTACAAATAAATCTAGCTAATACACAAATCTTTGTTCTTGTCGTTCTTTTTTCCATAACAAATGTGAATGTGAGAATCCACCTGCTTGGTATGTAAATAAATTGCTCTTCTACTTTATTGTTTTGTTAAAAGTGAAAAAAGCTATAAATCAAATTTGTATGTATTTACATAATTTGTGTGATTTTTTTCACTTCTGCTTTAGTTTAAGCCATTACACAAAGGATGACAAAGTGTGGATAAAACAAAGAAGTGGAAAAATAATAAATAAATTGTTAAACTAATTTTATTTATGTTACTATGGGTGGTATTTAGATGGATTTTTAGTAGCTTATGGTTCTGCTAACAAAAAACTCTGAAGGCGAGCTTGCTCTGGTGAAGATATATGGCCAGATGATGTCCTACATTAATGCACATTGGTATAAGTTCGTGGCGAAGAGGTTTAATATCTTAAATACCGATTGAATCTGAGGTGAATCAAAAATCGATTGATTCCATTATATGAGAACTAGCAAAGTGCCCTCTACTTCGTATGAGGAAAGGGAATTCAAAAGAAATATTTCATATGGAAATCGTGAATACTGTATAATTTGTTGTACTATAGTTCTGAATTCCACCTCTATTTCTACATCTTATATCAAGTTTATTATCATTTAGTACTCTTCACACACATAAGCACTATTTTACGAAATCCATTTTTTAATTTATTTCACAGATTAAAAATAGATTAGATTTTATTATATATTTTAGCAAATACGTACAGGTTCCACATTTAGTTTCATTTAGCACTTTTCGAACACAAAGGTACACATTTTTAAGACTACCTCCATACCATCACTACCACTTAATTTAGTACCAATTACTTCCAAAACCTTCTTGGTACTTCTTTCTAACTCTCCGTCAGTGACCGACATTCTAAATTTTAGGTTTCCAGCTCTCTTCGCTACCCAAATTCAAATTTAGTGCATTGTCTATTCTATTTACTATTCGTACACATAAATTTGATTTTCCAAAGTTGTGAATACTACACTTTAACAATAATCTAAATTCCAAATCTCTGGGTTCAAAAAATCCAAATTTAGTACCATTTAGTACTTTTCATACTCCTAAGTAAGAATTTCTAAAACTACAGTAATCTTAATTCGACCAAAGTCCAAACCGTACCAAATTTAGTACTTTTTGTGCTCATAAGTACAAATTTCCAAATGTACCTCAATCCTGCTTTCAAATGGTAATAGTAGATCCAAATTTGAGCATTCCATCTCTGTCTGTTCATTAAAAAAAAACAAATTATACCAGATTTGGTACCATTCTGTACTTTTCGTACCCATATTACAATACCTGCTTTCAAATAGCAATCGTAAGTTCAAATTTAAGAATTTCAGCTGTCTGTTCTTTAAATTGCATCAAATTTGGTACCATTCTGTACTTTTCCTACACTCCCACAGTAACCTAAGTGGCAACTTTCAGAATTCGAGTTCTAACCGTTCACTCATGTCCACATTGTACGTAATTTTGTGATTTTCGAATGTCCAAAACTACCTCAGTCATGCACTCCAATAATAACCTTAAGTGCACAATTTAGGATCCCAGCTCTATCCGTTCACCGACATCCAAATTGTATTAAATTTAGTAATCTTACTTCCAATTTTCAGGTTTTCAGCTCTATCATTTCAAGCAAAATCCAAATTGTACTAAATTTAGTACCATATAGAACTTTTCGTACCAATAAGTACGAATTTCCAAAACTACCTCAATACTACACTCCAACAGTCATTTTAATTCTCGATTTGAAGACTGCAGCTCTATCCATTCACCTAACCCCAGCTTGCACCAAATTTAGTACCATTTATTACTTTTGTACAAATAAGTACGATTTTTTAAGCTACCTCAATCCTGTACTACAGTAGTATTCCTAATTCTGATTTTCATGCTTTCATCTCTATACACTCATTAAACGCAAATAGTACTAAATTTAGTACCATTTTGTACATTTTATATAAATATGTACTAATTTCATAAACCATTTCCATACATAAATACCACTTCCCAAACTTTATTCCATATAAAATTTCACAATTTTGACTATATATGTTCAATACATATACAATTAGAACTATATTTAGTAAAATTTAGTACTTTTCGTACACTTCTAGGTCAAATTTTCAAAAACCCTTTTGTACATCTTTCTAACTTTCCACCAGTGACCCACATTCCAAATTTCAGAATTCTAGCTCTTCCCGCTAGCCTAATACAAAGGGTACCATATTTGGTACGTTTTAGTACTTTTCGTACCCTTCTAGTTCGAATTTCTAAAAACCCAGCCTTATCTCACGCCTACACACCAACAACAACCCACACTCAAAATTTCAAGCTTCTAGCTTTAGGCGTTTCGTCTGGGCGATGATCTGTCAGTCACTCACTCACTTAACACTAAGTTTTTATACCCTTCACCACACTGTGGTACAGGGTATTATGTCTTTGTGCATATGTTTGTAACAGGCAAAAATAATCGAGATAGACCCATGGTTCCTTTTGAGAATATGCATAGAATCACTTTCTAAGTCGATTTATGCATGTCCGTCCGTCCGTCCGTCCGTCTGTCCGTCTGTCCGTCTGTCTGTCCATGTTAAATTGTAAACAAAGTACAGGTCGCATTTATGATCCGAATTGGATGAAATTTGGCATAGGTCACTTATTCGGCCCAAGGACGAACCCTATTGAAATTGGGAAAAATCGGTTCAGATTTAGATATAGCTCCCATATATATATTTAACCGATTTAATGTAAACGGTCCCTATATATCTTTCGATTTGCACGAAATTTGGTACAGCCTAATCATTTAGGTCTAGAATGATGTCTGCCAACGTGCTGAATTAAGCCTAGAGTGATGTATGCCAAGTTTGGAGAAAATCGGTCCAGATTTAGATATAGCTCCCATATATAGTTTCGTCCGATTTCATGTAAATGGTGCCCCAAAGTCCCTATATATCTTTCGATTTGCACGAAATTTGGTACAGCCTAATCAATTAGGTCTAGAATGATGTCTGCCAAGTTTCGTGAAAATCGGTCCAGATTTAGATATAGCTCCCATATATAGTTTCGTCCGATTTCATGTAAATGGTGCCCCAAAGTCCCTATATATCTTTTGATTTGCACGAAATTTGGTATAACGTGCTGAATTAAGCCTTGAGTGATGTATGCCAAGTTTGGAGAAAATCGGTCCAGATTTAGATATAGCTCCCATATATAGTTTCGTCCGATTTCATGTAAATGGTGCCCCAAAGTCCCTATATATCTTTCGATTTGCACGAAATTTGGTACAGCCTAATCATTTAGGTCTAGAATGATGTCTGCCAAGTTTCGTGAAAATCGGTCCAGATTTAGATATAGCTCCCATATATAGTTTCGTCCGATTTCATGTAAATAGTGCCCAAAGTCCCTATATATCTTCTGATTTGCACGAAATTTGGCATAACGTACTGAATTAAGCCTAGAGGGATGTCTGCCAAGTTTGGAGAAAATCGGTCCAGATTTAGATATAGCTCCCATATATAGTTTCGTCCGATTTGATGTAAATGGTCCACCAAAGTCGCTAAATATCTTCCGATTTGCACGAATTTTGGCATAACGTACTGAATTGAGTCTAGAATGATGTCTGCCAAGTTTCGTGAAAATAGGTCCTGATTTAGATATAGCTCCCATATATAGTTTCGTCCGATTTCATGTAAATGGTGCACCAAAGTCCCTATATATCCTTCGATTTGCACGAAATTTGGCATAACGTACTTAATTGAGCCTAGAATGATGTCTGCCAAGTTTCGTGAAAATCGGTCCAGATTTAGATATAGCTCCCGTTTATTATAGATTGATTTTAAGTAATTGACGTACTAAGGAACCAATTGGAATAAAACGTTCTGAAAGTTGTATAACCTAACCTGTGACAAGTTTGTTTGAAATCGCTCAATATTTGGATAGAGCTTCCATATATATTTTCGCCCGATTTCTAGTAAATTGGGCATCAAACTCCTCATGTTAGTCAGATTGACATCAAATTTTGCACAACTTAAAAAATTGAGCATAGAATTACGTAGTTGCGTTATCTAGAAGTGCAGACATAGCCCAACGGATGACCTATTTATATTTGTTTGAAGTCGATTGACATACTTTATGGATAGATCTAGGTAGATTCACATTTAGATAAATATCACATTTTTTTCATCCAATTTTATGTTATAGTTCTGCTTAATATACCCATAGTGGTGAAGGGTATCATATAGTCGGCCCCGTCCGACTTTACTACTTTCCTTACTGGTTTTATATATATAGATTATGTCATGGCACTCCTTTACAAGATTTAAATTTTCCTTTACTTCGCTTCCAGGGTTGACTTCTTCCCTCCCTTATGTTTCTTTCCGGCTGAAATATCTTAGTTCTGTAAATGTTTTAGGAGACGAGACTGAAAAATCATCTGTTAGGATAGACTGAATACAAGGAAAGGGACCAACAGCTCTTTGTTATGTTACGCCTTCCTGTTTTCATACATAACATTCATCAAAAGCGATATGACGGCACTCTTTCTTAGTTGAGACCCAAAGGCTATCTGTTATGTAACATAACGTAGACATATAGAATAGCTTGTAATAATTTAAAATTTTATGTAACAGAAAATTCCATGCAAAAGAACTAACGACACTCTTGACGATCAATCCTAAATAGAGTCACACCGGCCTTCGAATAGGTTTGAAACAAATCTGATTATACTAGGCAGAATAAACATCTGTACACCTGTTAGCACTCTTGGCGTATAATCCTAAATTAAAACTCAACAACCCTCTGTTATAAATGTATAAATTATACATAAAATCCAATGTGAGTAACCTGTCTGCTCTCGACTAAACCTAAGCTGATACCTTAAATCAATCAGAGCATGCAAATGGGAACAGTTTGCACATTGGGTGCAATTGCTTTGTTTGTGCTCTGAGAAATTAAAGGCTATCAACTTTAATTAACATCCCGAAAATTAGACGGGACCATTTTCCGGGGCTGCCACAATTTTATACACATGGAAGAGCATAGGGAACATTTTGTGGAAAGATATTTTTCGCCAAGTATTTCCAGAGCCAAATTACACCAACTTCACGAAAATAATATGATCTTTCTGGGGGCTTTACCACTGTGGCGGTGTCATTGTCCGGGTTAGGCCCAATATTAAACACAGGGGCCTGCATTGAACTTTTTCTGGACCTTTATATATGAGAATGTTAAAACAAGGAATTCTATGATGATAAAAGGTTATTTCAAGAAAATTTTTGGGAGCTATGTTTTAACATGGGCATAATTGTACGTCACTGTGGTACAAGGTAATATGTCTTTTGTGCATATGTTTCTTGTAAACAAAGTATATAATCCGATTTGAATGAAATTTAACACAAGTCACTTATTTTGCCCAAGGACGAACCCGATTTAATTTGAAGAAAATCGGTTCACACTCAGGTAAATCACCCATATATATTATCGGCTCAGGTTTAGATACAACTCCGAAATATATTATCGTGCGGTTTCATCAAATTGTACACTAATCACCCAAGGTTTTCTTTGATTCAGATAAAATCTTGGACAGTACACTTAGTTGCAGCGCAAGTGTAAAAGGCCTATCATAGATTTGGAATTTTTTAAGGGATATTTTCTAAAGGACTATCATAGGATTGAATTTTTAATATTTTCTAAAGGCCGATCACAGACGTGAATTTTTAAAAGAAAGGATATTTTCTAAAGGACTATCATAGGATTGAATTTTTAATATTTTCTAAAGGCCGATCACAGACGTGAATTTTTAAAAGAATATTTTCTGTAGCACTAACATAGGCGTGAATTATTAAGCGAATGTTTGTAAAGGCCTATTTAATAAGGAAAATTATGTGATTTCAACAGACGGACATAGTTAAATTGACATAGGAATTTATTCTAATCAAAAACGCCGGGCTGTTCATGTAGACCTTATCTTTTACTCGGCTCCAAAGGAAGTAGTTTAAAATCAGAGATAAATAACACTGTCTGGATTTTTTTTTCGTAATAGAATGAAAGTTTCGTTACTTAAGTTGCATGTCACGTAGTCTTGCTGCCTAGACCCACATCATCCATCTGCGAACCGTAACAAATCATTAGCCATCTTTCGATAGTGCAATCTATTTAAGTTTGTGGCCAAAAATTAGCGAATTAAAAAATCAAAGGTCCGCCATTTTGTTTATTTTTGATCGAAGTCAATAATCCTAGTTCATACGAAAGTCAGACATGTACTCTTTATAACACCCTTGGAATTTCCGGATTCCGATGTTCAAGTGAGGAGTTATCATGCCCGCCATCAAAGATAAGCACTTTTCTTTAATTACCAAAACACTCAGGTAAATCACCCACACTCAGGTAAATCACCCATATATATTATCGGCTCAGGTTTAGATACAACTCCGAAATATATTATCGTGCGGTTTCATCAAATTGTACACTAATCACCCAAGGTTTTCTTTGATTCGGATAAAATCTTGGACAGTACACTTAGTTGCAGCGCAAGTGTAAAAGGCCTATCATAGATTTGGAATTTTTTAAGGGATATTTTCTAAAGGACTATCATAGGATTGAATTTTTAATATTTTCTAAAGGCCGATCACAGACGTGAATTTTTAAAAGAATATTTTCTGTAGCACTAACATAGGCGTGAATTATTAAGCGAATGTTTGTAAAGGCCTATTTAATAAGGAAAATTATGTGATTTCAACAGACGGACATAGTTAAATTGACATAGGAATTTATTCTAATCAAAAACGCCGGGCTGTTCATGTAGACCTTATCTTTTACTCGGCTCCAAAGGAAGTAGTTTAAAATCAGAGATAAATAACACTATCTGGAATTTTTTTTTCTGTAATAGAATGAAAGTTTCGTTACTTAAGTTGCATATCACGTAGTCTTGTTGCCTAGACCCATATCATCCATCTGCGAACCGTAACAAATCATTAGCCATCTTTCGATAGTGCAATCTATTTAAGTTTGTGGCCAAAAATTAGCGAATTAAAAAAAATCAAAGGTCCGCCATTTTGTTTATTTTTGATCGAAGTCAATAATCCTAGTTCATACGAAAGTCAGACATGTACTCTTTATAACACCCTTGGAATTTCCGGATTCCGATGTTCAAGTGAGGAGTTATCATGCCCGCCATCAAAGATAAGCACTTTTCTTTAATTACCAAAAACAAAAATAATTCTCATAATTCTCAGAACTATTTTTATACCCTACACAACTATGTTGTCAGGGTATTATAGCTTTGTGCAGACCCAAAAGTTTGTAACGCCGCGAAATATTAGTCCTAGACCCACCTTTAAGTATACCGATCGTCATATCTCGACTAGCTGAGTCCGTTCGTCTGTCCATTATAATTTGTAAACACGATACCGGCCACATTTATGGACCAATCTTCACGAAATTTTGCATGTAGGATGGGTTCTGACCAATGAAGACCCCTATTGTTTTTGGAAAAGATCGGTTAATATTTATTTATGTACTCAGATGTGTGAGTTACACTTAAATATTTACAGGTGCTTACGTACTGAGATGTTATTTAGTAACCCATTATCACACTACAAGGCGGAAATATAGCTGTGATTGCTTTGAAATTTTCTATGA
>NW_026874132.1:0-15905 GCF_032173495.1 Musca vetustissima | reverse complement strand
TCTTTTATATATATATATTTCAAAATATTTTCTTTGATTTTTTATTAATTCCTCGTCTTTAAAGTCATGTCTTCAAAAACTAGTTTAAAACAATTTATTTTGTAACATTAACAACTCCAACCAACAACAGCAGAGCAAATGTTTTGTTTCCCCATTTGGTTGGAGTTTTTTGGGTTGAAGTAGAGTGTGTTTATTATTGTAGTTGTTGTTGCTACAGTACAATGGCTTGGTAGTGTTGTTGGTTGGAGTTGTTAATGTTTCAAAAATAAATTGTTTTAAACTAGTTTTTGAAGACATGACTTTAAAGGAGGGGAGTAATTAAAAAATCAAAGAAAATATTTTGAAATTATCTATATATATAAAAGAGTTGCGTTATAAGTGACTGATTGATTATCAATGCCCAGACGAAACGGCTGAAACTATAAATTTAAGCTATTACAAATAGAATGAGGTGCAAACATATTTTATATTAGTACGAAAAGGTACTACAAAGTACTAATACTATATTACGCCGGAACGGTTTGAAGTAGAACTCTGAAATTTGGTATGCAGCTTTATCAATCATAAGCGAAAGGGAATGTGTGAACACATTTGGGTACTACAAAGTACTAATTATTATAATACAATGTAACAAATAGGAATATATATCTGAAATTTGATATGTAGCTTAAGATGTTACAAATAGATTGTTATACACAAATATTTTTGGAAATTAGTATTAAAATGGTACTAAAAAGTACTAAAACCTGTATTACTCCGGAACGGTTTGAAGTAGAACTCCGATATTTGGTATGCAGCTTTATAAATGATATGCGAATTTTGAAGTACTAAAAAGTACTAAGTATTACATTACAATGGAAGAAATAGATATATATGTGAAACTTGATATGTACTTAAGCTGAATGATGGGCGAAAATATTTTTTGAAATTTGTACTAAAAAGTGTTAATATTATATTACAATAAAACAGATAGAGATAAAAAACCTAAATTATTGTATAGCTTATACTATTACTAATAGAATATTATGCATATTTTGTTTCTAATTAGTACTAAAGCGGTGACAAAATTTACAAGGGATCCGGTAGAAATATAAATCGGAAACGTGGTTGATTTTACTATTACAAAGACTATGCTATATATTAATATATTTTTGAAGAACTAAATAATAAATATAATGGATACGGTATAGATTCGAATCTGAAACATAGTATGTAGCTTAACTATTTTAAATAGAATGGTATGCATAAATATATTTGGAAATTAGTACTAAGTGAACGGTAAAAAATATAAGCACACTAAATATTTGTACTAAGAGTGGAGAACTTTGTATGCAAACAAAATGGTGCACTGATAACGTTTTTCATTGAATGGGTTTTAAAAATCATAGGAACTACTAAATATTGTACATTGGTATTGAGCGAATAGAAGTGGTAGAGTTTGGAATTCGTGTATGTGGCTTCTAAGATAAAAATATAATTTTCCCAGCGTCATTAATGTGTTAATAAGACAGAAATTGTCATACCTAATCTGTGTGAAAAATAGTATATTTAATTGATTTATAAGTGACTGACCGATCATCAACGCCCGGACGAATCTTGATATTTTGTATGTAGGTTAGTGTTGGAAATTCGTATTAAATGGTACTGAATTGTTCTTAAACTTACTAAGAAGTACTAGATATTCTGTTCTGTATTTTCCAGAAATATGTTACAAACTGTACTAAAAACACATTGTACACTGCGGTAAGATAGAATTCTGAAATTTAGTACAACCTTTCTCTATGAAAAAACTAAACTAAGTATAGAGCGGAAAGGTTAAATTTTGTTTGCAAATATTTTTCGAAAATTTGTACTATCAAAAAAGTGTCAGTCAGTGTTGCCGACAGATATATAGCCTCATCATGTGGTTTGCGGAGATCTTCTGAGTTACACACAGGTTTTATTATTCGTTTCATATATTCGGCAACTTTTAGTGGAAATCTTAAATATAAAGGCTGAACTCTGTGAAAACCAATATTTCAATTTAATTTTAAAACATGTAAACTATGCAAAACATCTATATATAGGAGGTGATGCAAATGTGGTATACCCATTTGTTTTTAGATTGCCAAATTTTTATTTTTTATCCGATTAAATTGAAATTTTGCACTTAACATGCTACATGTGTTGTCTTTCCATGTATCAGTTTGAAAATAATATTATTCTAACAATTTAAGAGATATTTGAGAAAATATTTGAAATCCCATAAAAAGTGATTTTTAAAAAAGTGCAGGTAATGTGGTATACCACATGATGTTAATGTGGTATAGTATAATTTTCACTTCTAATTGATATCTTTTATAATTTATTGTTTTTAATGAATGCGAATTAGCTCGAGATTTATGTCTGTTAAGATTTTTAACGGATACGTTGAGTGCAACTTTAATTTTTATTCTATAATAATTTCTACACATGGCATCTAATTTTTGTATGGAGAAGTTGTTAAAACTCATAGCCTTTGTTTTTCATCCTTGTGATTCATGGTAGACTCTCGTAAAGTACGAATGTTTCACATAGTAATGAGATTTTGTCTAGTTCTGGCCTTTTTTCATGCAGAATCAAGGTATAACGCATTACCTACACTTGTGTTTACTGAAGAAATGTCTAGTTTTTTTCCTAAATTGGTGATTTTGTGGTGCAATCGCGCATATTATTTGATTTTTAGTTCATAATAATTATTTTAATGCTTTAGTAATAACGATTAAATTACATCCGTAAAACAAAACCAGTGAGCGGAGCAGTATAGTCGGACGGGGCCGACCATGCGATACCCTACACAACTACAACGAAATCTAACTTTCTGAGGATGTTTATTCCGAGTCTGAGTAATATTTCGTGATATTTGCCGCCTCTTGTCCGATTAGAGGTTAAAAACACCTCTTCCTTACTTTTTTCGAATATTCAGTACAGTCCTTCTAATTACTTGTCCAGATTACCTTCACGGTGGGTTGTGTTGTGATTTTCGGATTATACTCTACTCGAAAACAGACAAAAAATTATGTTTTCGGTCCATTTCATCCCAAAATTTTAATCTGATCATCACCGAAAATTATAGGCGTTGTTCTTGACCATAACTGGAACTTCATGAAAAATTTCAAAGCCATCAGCGCGATATTTCTCCCTCTAATGTGGTAATGGGTTACTGAATAATGTCTGAATACGTAAGCACCTGTAAATATTTGACTGTAACTCCCACATCTGAGTAGATACATCACTATATTTGGTATCAATTTAAAGGCCAACCACTTGGATGTGCTATCAACTCCTGGGGTCTACATCCTCCAGGAGTAAATATATATGCCATAGAATACAAATTTTGTCATTTTTCACACAAAAGTCAGGGTCCATTTGACCCGCTAAATATTGACCGATCTTTATCAAAACATGCATGCTTATTCTCTGGCCCGATCCCCTTCTCCATGCTTGGGCCATAATTGCGGCCTCTGGAGCGACCAGAAAAACCGACAAAAATTTAGTATTTTGTCCATTTCATCCCCTAAATATTAACCGATCTTTTCCAAAAACAATAGGGGTCTTCATTGGCCAGAACCCATCCTACATGCAAAATTTCGTGAAGATTGGTCCATAACTGTGGCCGGTATCGTGTTTACAAATTATAATGGACAGACGGACACACATGTCTAGATGGACTTAGCTAGTCGAGATATGACGATCGGTATACTTAAAGGTGGGTCTAGGACCAATATTTCGTGGCGTTACAAACATTTGGGGCTGCACAAAGCTATAATACCCTGACAACATAGTTGTGTAGGGTATAATAATACCCTGACAACATAGTTGTGTAGGGTATAAAAATATTTTTAAACTTCAACCGAAAAAAGTCAATTTCATGAAAAATTTTATTTTTGGTACTGATTCTCAACGTGATTTAAATAAATTAAACAGGTCATTGCTATCTTATTTTTTTGAGAACAGCAAACTATAGAACATGTTTCAGTTATTCTAACATTTTCAGTTTACAAAAAAAGTGACTATACCACATTACCAACCTATACCACATTTGCATCACTTCCACTATATAACCAGTAAGGAAAGTAGTAAAGTCGGACGGGGCCGACTATATGATACCCTTCACCACTATCTTCACCAGAACAATTAACATGAAATTGGATGAACTAAAATATGTGATATTTATGTGAATCAAAATATATCAATCTATTTGCATGTCATTTGTTTCTTACAATGGGACAAATGTTGGGCCGTTGGGCTATGTCTGTACTTCTAGAAAACCCAACTACGTTATTCTATGCTCAATTTTGTGCGTTGTGCAAAATTTCATGTCAATTTGACAAACACCATTTGCACCGTTTATTTAAAATCTGACGAAAATATATGTGGAATCTATATCCAAATATGAACCGATTTCAACAAAACTTGTCACAGGTTGGGTTATACTAATTTCAGTACGTTTTGTTCCTATCAACCATATATTGGTTTCTTGGTTCGTCAATTACTTAAAATCAATCGATCTATGCAATATTAGAACTTTGGTACATTATTTACATTAAATCTGACGGAAATATATATATCTTAATCTGAACCGATTTTCACGAAACTCAGCACACATCATTCCAGGCTCAATCCTGTGTGCTATACCAAATTTCATGCAAATCGAAAGATTTATAGGAACTTTGGTGAATCTTTAACATAAAATCGGACGAAACTATATATGGAAGCTATATATTAATCTGGACCGATTTTTACGAAACTTGGCATAAAGCACTCTAGGCTCAATTCAGTATGTTATGCCAAATTTCGTGCAAATCGAAAGATATAGAGGGACTTTGGTGCACCATTTACATAAAATCGGACGAAACTATATATGGGAGCTATATCTAAACCTGGACCGATTTTCACGAAACTTGGCAGACATCACTCTAAGCTCAATTCAATACGTTATGTCAAATTTCGTGCAAATCGAAAGATATATAGGGACTTTGGTGCACCATTTACCTTAAATCGGACGAAAATATATATGGGAGCTATATCTAAATCTGAACCGATTTTTCGCAATTTCAATAGGGTTCGTCCTTGGGCCCAATAAGTGAACTGTGCCAAATTTCATCCAAATCGGATCATAAATGCGACCTGTACTTTGTTCACAAAAATACATGGACGGACGGACAGACGGACGGACAGACGGACGGACGGACAGACGGACGGACGGACAGACGGACATGCGTAAATCGACTCAGAAAGTGATTCTATGAATATTCTCAAAAGGAACTATGGGTCTATCTCGATTCCTTCTGCCTGTTACAAACGTATGCACAAAGACATAATACCCTGTACCACAGTGTGGTGAAGGGTATAAAAATGGAGCCAAAAAAATGTATACTAACTCATCAATTGAGAACGGCTGGACCGATTTGACTCCAAATTTCTTTCAGTTGTCGGCAATTCCAGTGAGAAGGTTTTTATGAAAGAAAATTTTGAGAAAAAATCCGCGAAAATCTTGCAAAATTTATTTTAAAGAAACGGCTGGACCGATTTGACTTAAAGTTTCTGTTAGTACTCTGTAATTGAAGTGGAACGGGTTTAGTGAAAAACAGTTTTAGAAAAATCGGCGACATTATCTTGAAAGATATTAGCATTTCCACACATTTTATATCGAACGTTTATGGGTTCATCTCTTTGTAATTCCTTTTGGACATATTTTGGGCGAAAATGTTCAGCGTATATCTTTAAGTAATTGTCAATTATGGAAAATTCTCAAAATATGTTAATTTTCTACAATTAATTGGATTGTTATTGCTTGAAAAAACTATCTATATAAAAAAATTGTTTGACGCAAAAACCGCTGAACAGATGTTAATGAGATTTACACAGTATGTCATTACGTGTCCTGAAAGTAACATAGGCTAATAAACTTCTAAAATTCCGCGTGGATGCAGAGTTATAGCATCAATAGTGAACACCCCTCAAAATTTCTGTACATGCAATATGCGTATATCTTTAGAACGGTAATAGACACCGCCTTCAAAATTTGTCTGAATAACGTAGGTGTAAATACACATCATCCATACAAAAATGAGCGTGGTACGATTGGGGAAAATGCACTCCCCGTTGCACTTAAATAATTTACATACAGCGAAAATAAAATTTTTTGTTTGATTAGTCAAAAGCCGCTCTACAGATTTTACTGAGAATTTTACAGCTTCTCATGAGACCCGATAGAAAAATCATAGGCAGAGTTAAGCATCAAAAGTAATCACAAATCTGAAATGACATAGGCATTCTACGTTTTTATCCTCAGGGGCGTTACAGATTCCCGCTTTAAAATTTGCTTGAGTAAATTGGATACAAATAGGCATCATCCATATGAAAATTGGGGTGATACAATGGACGGAATGGAAAAAAGAAACACTTTTGGTTTAAGACACAAAAATCGCTGAATAGACTTTGCAGACATTTTCGCAGTCAGTCATGCCATCCCATGGAAGTAAGATATGCAAAATAAACTTTCAAAATTCCGCGATGACGAAGAGTTATAGCATCAACCGTAATCATACCTCTGAACTAATATTAATTTTCTATGCACATATCTGAATATCTTGAATAAATATATTCATAAAAGTATGTATGATACTCAGATAAGTACAATTTTATTTTAATAATTCTACCACCATTGGAGAAAACGAATATAAATTCAATAAAAGTATGCATCAGCAATAATTGGGAGATATCCCAAATGAAATGTGGATGATGGATTAAAAGTTATAATAATCTGAAATCTGTGGTGGGTTTTCATCATAGCTGACCTGAAAACAAAATATGTACATTTCTTGCGAAATTAAGTTTAGTTGATCAAACGGATATTACTAAAACTATTTATTTTAGTTAAGAACATGTTAAACCATGAGTTAAGAAGAAGACTAAATTTAAGTTCGTTAGAAATATTACAATGTGAAGGGGTCCCAGCCATATAATTTGAAATCAGATGAGAATACAGACATAAAGGTAGATGGTAATGGGAATAAAGGATTTTATTGCTCTTTGAACGATTAATGCAAACCATGTGAATATTGTAGAAAATATATTAGTGTATAATCCTATTGAGACAAGTCAAGCTGTTTCAAATAACGTATACATTAACCAGCTGCTACGGTATTAGTACTGATACATTACACTTCGAAATATATACAGTCGAACAGTAATTGAGACTACTATAAATAAATAGTACCATTTAAACTAAATACAAATAGTTTTATACGTGAACTTTCCTATGTTAATCACTTTAGTAGGGGCAGCGAAGCGCCACAGGTCCAGCTAGTTATTTTATAAATTCGTAATATAAGGATATACAAGTACTAAAACATACTATATATTTGACATTAGTATTAAACTACCGCAAATAAAAAAATTATTATATTATTATTTGAATGCGTCAATCGGGAGGATCGAGAAAATAGTACACTTTCAGAAAATATAAAAATTAATAAGTTGTACTCGATTTAGTAGGATTCGTGCATCAATGCTTCATAAACCTATGTTCGAAATAAATGCTGAGTAATTGATGACGTAGGGCTAATTACTATTCTTTTATACTATTCTAGCATATGCCCGCTACGTCGTTAGCGGATTTTTTGTAGTTAAAATAAAAAAGCGTTAATTTAGCTTTACTTTTGGACTAAATATACATTTGAAATATTTCGAATAAAATATTATATCCTACTTAGCTTTTCTTTCGAACCGAAACGTTGATGCGTAAATCTACTTAACCTAATAAATCGAGTACAACTTTCTTATATTTATTTTTCTGAAAGTGTAAGATTTTCTCGATCCTCCCGATGGATTAATGCAAATAGTACGTTTTTTAACTTTTTTGCTTCTTTCGGTAATTACATGCTAATGGTGTAGTACGTTTTAGTACTTGTGTACCCTTATAGTACGAATTTCTAATATAATATTCTGCAAAGCGCATCATATTATGGGAAATTCTTGTATGTTACTTGTTACAAAATCCCCATTGGAAAAATTTTCGGTATTTTTTGTATATCCTCGACATAAAGATCCCGCCCATTATTCATAACATCGGAAGTCCAGTGTGGTTAGAAACCTCATTGGAAATAAATATCTGAGCTTTTAAGTAGAAGTTTTAAAAACATTTTTGTTTAGAAGTGCCAACAATTTAGTACTTGTGGTGTTTAGCGGATTGTTTGCATAGTTTCACTTATTTGTATATGAAGTCTCGTCCGTTTTTCACTACATCGGAAGTTTAAACCAAAATACATAATCATTCGTTGTAGTATAGATCCATGTCAAATTGGAAACTATATTTCATGTAACTCTCAGTAATTTTTAGTAAAAGTCTTCGAAAAATATTTCCATAAACATTTTAATTGCCACAGTCAAAAATAAATACTAAAATTCAGATATATTTCTCTAAACTTTCCTATTTAGTAATTTTTAGTACGAATTTTCATACACAATTTCTGGACTCTACCTCTACTCCTTCTGTCGTATACAATATTTAGTTGTTTACATTGTTTTTCATAGAAAAATCCTTGTACCAAATTCTATATCCACCCGTACCGCCATACACAATATGTTGGGCTTTTTAGTACATTTTAATCTTATAGTTCCAGATAAGTATTTAATAAGAGTTTCTATCTTTATCCGTTTTACCATACCCAATATTTAGTACTTGTATACTCTTATTTATTTATTTTACCACTTCTAATCGCTCAATACCCATGTAAAATTTTTAGTAGTTTCCATACTAACATTTATTAGTTTGCGTACTAACAATGGTACAGAAGTTTGTGCTTATATGTGAAATAATTAAGTAACATACTATGTTTCAGTTGTCCTTTAATATTTACTACCATTGTAGTACTAATTTCAAAAAATTATGCACAGCAAAGTATTTGTAATAGTTAAATCAACATACCACGTTTGAGATTTCTATTTCTAACGGTTCCATTGTATTTTTTATTCAGTACTTTTTATCACCTCCTAAGTACTAATTTGTAATAGTAAAAGCTAATTCATATCTCTATCGGTTCTAATGTAATATAATATTCAAAACTTTTTAGTACATTAGTATTCATTTCTAAAAGATATTTTTGCCCATCGTTCTATTTGTAATAGCTTAAGTTACATACCATGTTTAGTACTTTTTAGTACATTAAGTACAAAATTTGTTCACGGATTCCCCTTCGCCTATCATTGACACAGCTGCATACAAAATTTCAGAGTTCTACTTCCAACCGTTCCGGTGTAATATATTTTTAGTTCTTTTTAGTACCATTTCAATACTAATTTCCAAAAGATATTTTTTTACAGCATTTTATATGTAACAGCTTAAGTTTCATATCAATTTTCAGATAATTATCTCTACTGGTTTCATTCAAATATAATATTTAGTACCTCTTAGTACTAAATTCCAAGTTTTTCACACATGCCCTTTGGATTATTATTGACAAAGCTGTATACCAAATTTCAAATTTTAGTACTAATTTGCAACAAATATTTGTGCCCGTCGTTCTTGTTTTCATAGCTTAAGCTACATACAAAATTTCAATATGTATCTCTACCGATTCCATTTAAATATAATATTTAATACTTTTTAGTACCTCTTAGTACTAAATTCCATAATTTTTTCACACATACCACTTCGCTTATCGTAGGCAAAGCTGCATACCAAATTTCAGAGTTCTACATCTAACCTTTCCGGCGTAATACAGTGTTAGTACTTTTTAGTACTTTTTATGTACTAATTTCCAAAAAATATTTTTGAACTTATTTCTATTTGTAATAGCCTAAGCTACATACCAAATTTCAGATATGTATATCTACAAATTCCATTAAAATACAATGTTTAGTACTTTTTAGTACCTCTTAGTACTAAATTCCAAATTTTTTTCATAAATACCACTTCGCTCGTCATAGACAAAGCTACGTGCCAAATTTCAAAGTTCTAATTCTAACCGTTCCGCCGTAAAGCAGTTTTTAGTACTTTTTAGTACCTTTTAGTACGAATTTCCAAAAACCCCGCCTTATCACACGCCTCCCCACCAAACCCAACCTACATGCCAAATTTCAAGTTTCTAGCTTTAGCCGTTTCGCCTGGGCGTTGATGATCAGTCAGTCACTTATAACGCAACTCTTTTATATATATAGACTAGCTGAACCCGTGGCGCTTCGCTGCCCATACTAAAGTTATTAACAGTGGATAGTTAACGTCGAAAACTATTTGTAGGTATTTCGTAGTGTAATATCAGTAATAATTTCGTAGCAGCCGGTCTATGTATTAGTATATTTGATTATATTCAATAGATTACAAATACATTTGTAAATAATCTTTGAATAACGGTGGTAGCATTAAAAACAAATTTAGCTTGACTTTTCTCATAAGTTGTAATAGTACCATACACAAATATATTTTCTCCAATATTTAAATGTTTCTCGTTAATCGTTCCAAGACCACTAAAATCCTTCATTTACATTACAACAATTTTTTATATCTGTATTCTCAACTATTTTCCCATGATATGATTGGGATCCCTTTCTCACTCCGATTAATAACGCTTTTATACCTGACGTATGATAAGTTTGAGTTGTGTATTTATACCCTACACAACTATGTTGTCAGGGTATTATAGCTTTTTATACCCTACACAACTATGTTGTCAGGGTATTATAGCTTTGTGCAGCCCCAAATGTTTGTAACGCCACGAAATATTGGTCCTAGACCCACCTTTAAGTATACCGATCGTCATATCTCGACTAGCTGAGTCGATCTAGACATGTGTGTCCGTCCGTCCGTCTGTCCATTATAATTTGTAAACACGATACAGGCCACAGTTATGGACCAATCTTCACGAAATTTTGCATGTAGGATGGGTTCTGGCCAATGAAGACCCCTATTGTTTTTGGAAAAGATCGGTTAATATTTAGGGGATGAAATGGACCAAATACTAAATTTTTGTCGGTTTTTCTGGTCGCTCCAGAGGCCGCAATTATGGCCCAAACACCGCGAATTTTTGCATGGAGAAGGGGATCGGGCCAGAGAATAAGCATGCATGTTTTGATAAAGATCGGTCAATATTTAGCGGGTCAAATGGACCCTGACTTTTGTGTGAAAAATGACAAAATTTGTATTCTATGGCATATATATTTACTCCTGGAGGATGTAGACCCCAGGAGTTGATAGCACATCCAAGTGGTTGGCCTTTAAATTGATACCAAATATAGTGATGTATCTACTCAGATGTGGGAGTTACAGTCAAATATTTACAGGTGCTTACGTATTCAGATATTATTCAGTAACCCATTACCACATTAGAGGGAGAAATATCGCGCTGATGGCTTTGAAATTTTTCATGAAGTTCCAGTTATGGTCAAGAACAACGCCTATAATTTTCGGTGATGATCAGATTAAAATTTTGGGATGAAATGGACCGAAAACATAATTTTTTGTGTGTTTTCGAGTAGAGTATAATCCGAAAATCACAACACAGCCCACCGTGAAGGTAATCTGGACAAGTAATTAGAAGGACTGTACTGAATATTCGAAAAAAGTAAGGAAGAGGTGTTGTTAACCTCTAATCGGACAAGAGGGGGCAAATATCACGAAATATTACTCAGACTCGGAATAAACATCATCAGAAAGTTAGAGTTCGTGGTAGTTGTGTAGGGTATCGCATGGTCGGCCCTGTCCGACTATACTGCTCCGCTCACTGGTTTATTTTACCTATAAAATTTATTGTGGGTTTGAAAAGATCCGCTAACGAAGTAGCGGGCATATGCTAGTCATAACAAAAAACATAGGGCGAACAGAAAATGTAAGGCTTTTATTGTTTCCATTAGACATAATTTTCGATATATTTGTTTATATTTTGAATTAGACTGGGACTGGACCGACTATATGATAACCTTCACCACTTTAGGTATATTAACTGTATCCTGCCAGACGACGCCTTTTCGCAGGAACATTGAAATTAAATTGAATGACCTTAAATATGTGATCTTTATTTATATGTGAACCGACTAACATCAATCCATACACTTGCCTTTCTGCAACCATTGTTACATTTCTTTTCATTCAGGCAGATTTACAGTCGTTTGCGTACAATGGGATAAATTTATGCAAATCAATTTAAAGCATACGGTATGCTGCACTGTTCAAAATGTAATCTCAATGAAACACTCGTTGATCACTTGGTGAACAATTAACATTAAATCGCCCTAAAAAATTTCAATTACCAATTTCAAGAAAACTCTATAACGTCATACTACTCTAAATTTCATACGTTGAGCAAAATTTCGTGTTAATCGGAGCATTAGGAGGTTAGGGCACAATTCACTGAAAATCGGATATGGGAGCTATATCTAACTCTGAACCAATTTCAACGAAACTTTCCTGAGATTAAATTATATAAACTTCAGTACGATTTTCAAAATGTGGAGTCCATCGGCATAGTTTTGGGTATTTAGTGCACCGTTTACTTAAAATCGGACGAAAATATATACGGGAGCTATATGTGAATCTGAACCGATTTTTACGAAACTTAGCAAACATCATTCTAGACTCAATCATCATTCCAGACTCAATTCAATTCAAATTCGTGGAATTCGAATGATATACAGGGACTTTTGTGCAACATTTACATTAAATCTGACGAAAATATATTTGTGAGCTATATCTACATCTGAACCAATTTTTAAGAAACTCAGCAAACAACATTCTAGTCGTAAATTATTACCCTATGCAAAATTTCGTGCAAATCGAAAGATATATAGGGACTTTGGTGCACCATTAACAATGAATCGGATGCTAGGTCAAATTTCGTGCAAATCGAAATATATGTCTGCAAATAAATGAACTCTGTCAAATTTCTAAATCATAGATTTTACATGGACAGATTGTCAGACAGACGGAAATGCATACATCGACTTAGAAATGGATTCTATGCATATTCTCAAAATGAAGCATGGATCTGTACCACAGTGTGGTGTATGGTATAAACATAGTTAAATTCTTTATACCCTCCATCATGAGGTGGACATTTCGTTCTTTTATATATGGCGGTACCGATATATAGGGCCTATACAAGAAAAGAGTGCGAATTGGTATCAAATGAGATATTGAAGCTACCACGGTTTAAAAACGTGACCCTTACTCCCCAAAATACCGAATTATGGGGGATAAGGTTTGTGGGGCAATCCAAAAAAAAAAAAATAAAAGGACAATATTGATCATTTTGATACCTACCTGATAAAATGTCAAATTGACATCTTGGGCCAATATTGATACGTTTTTGGGTTTCTACTCAACGAGAGTCCCAAATATGAAATAATAGCTAATCTACACAAAATACCGAAATTTGGGAATGAATCATTAAATGGCGGCTGACGTAAAAAATTGGACCAATATTGATCATTTTTAGTAGGAAGATTTACTGCACAGTAAGAACCCAGAATACAAGCTTCCAGCTGATTATCTTGAAAATTAGATTTGTCATTCCGATTGTGACACCCCGAAATATTCACCGAAGAACCCACAAAGTGTATATATTCCTGATCAAAATAAAATTCTATATCGATTTACACATGTTCTCCTGTCTGTCTCATTGTCCGTCTGTTGAAAAAATAAGATAGATATCGCAATATTTAACCTTTTGAGCTCCGATTATTTTTCCGTACCCCCATATAACGGTACTGCCAGTATTCGGTACAATCGGTTATAATTTTGTAGTTGGTTCTCATTGAATAACACCTGTCCGCACACAAAATTATCGCTATTGACTGCCCTCCAATATTCGGTATTTTGGAGATTTTAGACAGGTTTTCAACCGAATCGGATGTAATATGGTATTTTGGGTTCCCATGGAATAACACATATCCGTACCAAAAATTATTAATATTGATCCTTGTTTCAATGTAGCCTCTAAATAACAGTACTCCCCAATACGCGGCACTTTGGAAATTTTAGACAGGATTTCCAACCAAATTATTTGTAATTTGGTATTTTGGGTTCTCATTGTATAGCACATCTCCGTACTAACAATTATTGACCCCGTTTTCAATCAAATAGGGTTATTTTGGGTTTTTATATGGTATCACCACATCTACGCACAAAACATTATTAATATTGACCCAAGTCGTTATTTTGAGCATTTTGGGCACGCTTTTCAACCGAATTGACCGTGATTTGTTATTTCCAGTTCTCATTGGCTGTCAAACCTCACTACCAAAAATTTCAAAATTGATCTCCGTTTTATTATAGCACCATATAACGGTAGCCCCACTTTTAGATATTTTGAGAATTTCAATATTCTTTTTCTCACGTATTTTTCGGTATATTCAATGTCCTATGCATATGCACAGAATATTCCTCTTTACCGAATATTTTCAATATAAGTCAATATTTGGACATAGTTCCCATGTCTGAACCCATGAATTTCATATATTTTGTCCATGTATTCCGAGCCTGGGCAATATTTCGTGATATTTGCACACTCTTGCCCGATTAGAGGTAAACAGCACCTCTTCCACACACTGACATATTTTCCGAATATTACGAGTATTCAGTACAGTTATTGTCCAGATTCCCTTCACCGTGGGTTGTGTTGTTGTAGATCGACTCGAAAATAACACAAAAAAATTAAGTTTTCGGTCCACTTCATTCCAAAATTATTATCTGATCATCACCGAAAATTAAAGGCGTTGTCCTTGACCATAACTGGAACCTCATGAAACATTTCAAAGCGATCAGCGCTATGTTCGGCTCTCTAGAGTGATAATGGGTTACTAAATAACATACAAATACGGAGATACCTGTAAATATTTAGGTGTAACTCCCACATCAGAGCACATGCGACAATATAATTGGTCTTAATTTAAAGGTCAACCACTCCTCTTGGATATAATATCAATTTTTCGGGTCTATGTCCTTCAGGGGTAAATATATACGCTATAGAATACAAATTTTGTCATTTTTCACACAAAAGTCAGGGTCCATTTGACCCGCTAAATATTGACCGATCTTTATCAAAACAGGCATGCTTATTCTTTGGCCCGACCCCCTTCTCCATGCAAAATTTCACGATGTTCGGGTCATTATTGCGGCCTGTGGAGCGACCAGAAAAACCGACAAAAATTTAGTATTTGGTCCATTTCATCCCCTAAATATTAACCGATCTTTCCCAAAAACAATAGGGGTCTTCATTGGCCAGAACCCATCCTACATGCAAAATTTCGTGAAGATTGGTCCATAACTGTGGCCTGTATCGTGTTTACAAATTATAATGGACAGACGGACGGACGGACACACATGTCTAGATCGACTCAGCTAGTCGAGATATGACGATCGGTATACTTAAAGGTGGGTCTAGGACCAATATTTCGCGGCGTTACAAACTTTTGGGGCTGCACAAAGCTATAATACCCTGACAACATAGTTGTGTAGTGTATAAAAAAGTGTCATTAAATGCACAGTTGCTTCTGTACTTGAAATTGGATAGCGGTCAAAATGACTGCCTTCGGCGTTCTAGTGTTAAATGAAACGGAGTACAAACTACCATCTACCCAACATCTTTATTTTCATATTGCCAATTTAAAATTGTCCATGCAAATGTATATAGCTTATAAATATTTTGACATAAATCCTTTAAATGCAATTAAATTACTTCCAACCACCTGAAGCCTTTCTTGCACGATAAAAAATACAACAACAACAAAAAGCCAAATAAAAGGAAAACATCCTGACAATAAATCCCTAATGAAAAACGCTCTAACACAGCAACATGGCCAAGTGTTGCCTTCATGGCGAGTAATAATAAAAGAAACACTTAAAGACGAATCAAGACTATATTGCGGCTTCGTCCTCATGTCGTTTA
>NW_026874131.1:0-15850 GCF_032173495.1 Musca vetustissima | reverse complement strand
AGGCCTTGAAAAACTAGTCTAGTCAGGCCTTGAAAAAATATTCTTTAAAAATCCACGCCTCTTTATAGTCAGGCCTTGAAAAAATATTCTTTAAAAATCCACGCCTCTTTATAGTCAGGCCTTGAAAAAATATTCTTTAAAAATCCACGCCTCTTTATAGTCAGGCCTTGAAAAACTAAAAATCCACGCCTCTTTAAAAAAAAATATTCCACGCCTCTTTATAGTCAGGCCTTGAAAAAATATTCTTTAAAAATCCACGTCTTTATAGTCAGTCAGGCCTTGAAAAAATATTCTTTAAAAATCCACGCCTCTTTATAGTCAGGCCTTGAAAAAATATTCTTTAAAAATCCACGCCTCTTTATAGTCAGGCCTTGAAAAAATATTCTTTAAAAATCCACGCCTCTTTATAGTCAGGCCTTGAAAAAATATTCTTTAAAAATCCACGCCTCTTTATAGTCAGGCCTTGAAAAAATATTCTTTAAAAATCCACGCCTCTTTATAGTCAGGTCAGGCCTTGAAAAAAATCCACGCCTCTTTAAAAATCCACGCCTCTTTATAGTCAGGCCTTGAAAAAATATTCTTTAAAAATCCACGCCTCTTTATAGTCAGGCCTTGAAAAAATATTCTTTAAAAATCCACGCCTCTTTATAGTCAGGCCTTGAAAAAATATTCTTTAAAAATCCACGCCTCTTTATAGTCAGGCCTTGAAAAAATATTCTTTAAAAATCCACGCCTCTTTATAGTCAGGCCTTGAAAAAATATTCTTTAAAAATCCACGCCTCTTTATAGTCAGGCCTTGAAAAAATATTCTTTAAAAATCCACGCCTCTTTATAGTCAGGCCTTGAAAAAATATTCTTTAAAAATCCACGCCTCTTTATAGTCAGGCCTTGAAAAAATATTCTTTAAAAATCCACGCCTCTTTATAGTCAGGCCTTGAAAAACTAGTCTTTAAAAATCCACGCCTCTTTATAGTCAGGCCTTGAAAAACTAGTCTTTAAAAATCCACGCCTCTTTATAGTCTTGAAAAAATATCTTTAAAAATCCACGCCTCTTTATAGTCAGGCCTTGAAAAACTAGTCTTTAAAAATCCACGCCTCTTTATAGTCAGGCCTTGAAAAACTAGTCTTTAAAAATCCACGCCTCTTTATAGTCAGGCCTTGAAAAACTAGTCTTTAAAAATCCACGCCTCTTTATAGTCAGGCCTTGAAAAACTAGTCTTTAAAAATCCACGCCTCTTTATAGTCAGGCCTTGAAAAACTAGTCTTTAAAAATCCACGCCTCTTTATAGTCAGGCCTTGAAAAACTAGTCTTTAAAAATCCACGCCTCTTTATAGTCAGGCCTTGAAAAACTAGTCTTTAAAAATCCACGCCTCTTTATAGTCAGGCCTTGAAAAACTAGTCTTTAAAAATCCACGCCTCTTTATAGTCAGGCCTTGAAAAACTAGTCTTTAAAAATCCACGCTCTCCACGCCTCTTTATAGTCAGGCCTTGAAAAACTAGTCTTTAAAAATCCACGCCTCTTTATAGTCAGGCCTTGAAAAACTAGTCTTTAAAAATCCACGCCTCTTTATAGTCAGGCCTTGAAAAACTAGTCTTTAAAAATCCACGCCTCTTTATAGTCAGGCCTTGAAAAAATATTCTTTAAAAATCCACGCCTCTTTATAGTCAGGCCTTGAAAAACTAAAAAATCCACGCCTCTTTATAGTCAGGCCTTGAAAAACTAGTCTTTAAAAATCCACGCCTCTTTATAGTCAGGCCTTGAAAAAATATTCTTTAAAAATCCACGCCTCTTTATAGTCAGGCCTTGAAAAACTAGTCTTTAAAAATCCACGCCTCTTTATAGTCAGGCCTTGAAAAAATATTCTTTAAAAATCCACGCCTCTTTATAGTCAGGCCTTGAAAAAATATTCTTTAAAAATCCACGCCTCTTTATAGTCAGGCCTTGAAAAACTAGTCTTTAAAAATCCACGCCTCTTTATAGTCAGGCCTTGAAAAACTAGTCTTTAAAAATCCACGCCTCTTTATAGTCAGGCCTTGAAAAACTAGTCTTTAAAAATCCACGCCTCTTTATAGTCAGGCCTTGAAAAACTAGTCTTTAAAAATCCACGCCTCTTTATAGTCAGGCCTTGAAAAACTAGTCTTTAAAAATCCACGCCTCTTTATAGTCAGGCCTTGAAAAACTAGTCTTTAAAAATCCACGCCTCTTTATAGTCAGGCCTTGAAAAACTAGTCTTTAAAAATCCACGCCTCTTTATAGTCAGGCCTTGAAAAAATATTCTTTAAAAATCCACGCCTCTTTATAGTCAGGCCTTGAAAAAATATTCTTTAAAAATCCACGCTTATTATAGTCAGGCCTTGAAAAAATAGTCTTTAAAAATCCACGCCTCTTTATAGTCAGGCCTTGAGAAACTAGTCTTTAAAAATCCACGCATCTTTATAGGCCTTGAAAAACTAGTCTTTAAAAATCCACGCCTCTTTCTAGGCCTTGAAAAACTAGTCTTTAAAAATCCACGCCTCTTTATAGGCCTTGAAAAACTAGTCTTTAAAATCCACACCTCTTTATAGGCTTTGAAAAAATATTATTTAAAAATCCTCGCCTCTTTATAGGCATTGAAAAAAATATTCTTTAAAAATCCACTCCTATTTATAGGCCTTGAAAACAAGTTTCTTTAAAAACCCAAAAATAGGCCTTAAACCAGTAAGGAAAGTAGTAAAGTCGGACTGGGCCGACTATATGATACTCTTCACCACTTTGGGTACATGTGTCCGAAAGGACGTCGACTTTTTGAAGGAATTTTGACATGAAATTGAACGAACATAATATGCGATTTTTATATCTTTCTGGAACCTATGCTAAAATTTAATTTCATTTGGGCAAGTTTAGAGTCGTTTGCGCACAGTGGGACAGATTTGTGTAAATCGATTTAAGGCAAACTTGACACACGCTATTCGGTATCCTGCATTGTTTAAAATTTAATCTCAATAAATAAGTCGAAATTATATATGGAAGCTACGAGATATCTATATCTGAACTGATTTGAAGCAAACTTGCCAGAGATTAATTTATACTAATTTCAATACGTTGTGTCAATCGGCCTAGCTGCGGATCTTTTGTGCACAATTTACTTAAAACCGGACGAAAATATATATATTCCAGACTTAATTCAATACGCTATGACAAAAGTCGTTCAAATCGAATGATTTTCAGAGACTAAAATCGGACTAAACTATGTATGAAAGCTATATCAAAAGCTATACCAAAATTCATGCAAATCGAAAGATATATAGGGACTTTGGTACACCATTTACCTGAAATCGGGTGAAACTATATATGGGAGCTATATCTAAATCTGAACCGATTTTCACGAAACTTAGCACACGTCATTCTAGACTTAATTCAATACTCTATGCCAAAATTCGTGTAAATCAAATGATTTTCAGGGACTTTAGTGCACCATTTACCTAAAATCGGGCGAAACTATATATGGAAGCTATATCTAAATCGGAACCGACTTTCACGAAACTTGGCACACACCATTCTAGGCCTAATTCAGTAGGCTGTACCAAATTTCGTGCAAATCGAAAAATATTTAGGGACTTTGGTACCTCATTTACCTTAAATCGGACGAAAATATATATGGGAGCTATATCTAAATCTGGACCGATTTTTCCCAATTTCAATAGGGTTCGTTTTTGGGCCAAACAAATGAGTTGTGCCAAATTTCATCCAATTCGGATCATAAGTGCGACCTGTACTTTGTTTACAATTTGACATGGAAATGCATAAATCGACTCAGAAAGTGATTCTATGCATATTCTCAAAAGGAACCATGGGTCTGTCTCGATTATTTTTGCCTGTTACAAACATATGCACAAGGACATAATACCCTGTACAACAGTGTGATGAAGGGTATAAAAAGGTAGTCCTTGTTATATATATATATATATATTATATTTTAAAAATCTCATACTATGTATAGTCCTTGAAAAATATATTTTAAAGATCCAAATTGAAAAAATATATTTTATGGGTCCTTGAAAATTATCCTTAAAATATATTTTTTAATTTTCCTAAAAATCTAATTTATTATTTTCCTTTATTTTCAGATATCGCTTCTTCAGCTCTATACCTCTGGTTACGACGTAAGCATTGATATCCAACATATGTTAAAGATAACTTTTTTAATCCAAGCATTTGCCGTTTGAATATACACATTTCCCTAATTTAACCCAGACAGAGAAAAATTCTGTTCTTAATCTAGGTTATATTAATTGGGGCCAAATAAAAAATATACACTTATATGGTGGGAATAGAACTAGAGACCATTTTCCATGATATGAATTAATGGTGTTAATAAAAAAGAATATTTATTAAAATTAGAAAAAAATATTATTCATCATTTCTAAAAATTCGTGGGAATTTTGTGTGAGACCATCTTTCGGAGTTGTTCTGGAATCGCAAGGGTCTTACAATTGTTTTTTGCTGTATTACAGCACAAAGATTATCTATCTCATTGTCCGTCATAAGAATAATTGAAGTACAACAATACAACATTTGTTGTTGTTATTAAAAAAACTACATCAACAACAAAACAATTACATTAATAACAAGACTTCGAAATGCAGAACTGTCTGAGGAGAAATGAAGATAATATCGGCATTTCATCAAAAACAACTTGACATCCTTTTCCGTTCTCATTTCTGCTGGTTTTTATTTTTGTATTTTTCTTTCTCTCCCTTTCCCTTTGGTCATTCATACTTGACTTGGCTTTTTGATATAAAGAAGAAGATACCATTCGATTGAAGTCCATCAGCAGAAAGTTGTATGGCGGATGTATAGTCAGTCGAACCCTTCTTTGGCTCAAAGAAAGAAAACTTTCAGGAGAGGGGCCGAGGACAAATACCTTGCACGCATGCATTGGCATTTGAAAGAAATAAATAACCATCCGTATTTTACGAAGTGCAGTTATATGAGGGCTTACAATGAAAAAAAAAAAAACAACAACAAAAATACTGGTTTCCTTCCCACACACATCCGACCACCTTCATGCATTTGTTGCTTCTCTCCGAAAGAAAGTGACAGCCTAAGTACCGTTTTGCATTTGTTTTTAGTCGGTCAATAACGGGAATAAAAAAGTTATGTTAATGTGCCATAACAACGTCAACACCATCTTGAACGCGGCGTCATCATTTACAATGACGGGTGCGTCAACAACTGTCCTGCCTTACACACACACACTTTTTAGGCTGGTTATTTTGTAAAGTGTGTGTGAGCATGTCCGGTTGTCAGAAGTTCCACCAAGTTGCATTTGATAACCTAATTTATGAATTTAAAACTAAAATAAAGGATATTTTTTCAAGGACTATAAATAGGCGTGGATTTTTAAAAACATATTCTTGAAGGACTATAAAGGGGAGTAGTTTTTTAAAATATATTTTTAAGGACTATAAAAATGCGTAAATTTTTAAAATATATTTTTTCAAGGACTACAAACAGGCGTGGATTTTTAAAATATATTTTTTTCGAGGACTCCATCATGGATTTTTTTAAAGAATATTTTTTCAAAGACACAAACAGGCGTGGATTTTTAAAATATATTTTTTTCGAGGACTACAAAGAGGCGTGGATTTTTAAAATATATTTTTTAGGGCAATATAGAAATAACAAATTATTTTCCTGATGTTTAACTTTGATGGTTTCCGCAACAAAATCAACGAAATTGTGAATGAAGAATTTACCTCTAGAACATAATTACCGTCCGGAAATGTATTGTGCTCTAAGAGTTATGACACTTCGTGCAAGGGTACACCACTGTCCGAGCAATTTAATAGATCAATATTTTGCATGATGAATGAGGATTTCTCCAAGAGGATATTTGGAGATTTCCACCGTTCGCTAGACAAGAGACGAGAAACTATGAGAAGTAGGATCAAGGATAATGAACAGGAAGAACATCATTGAATGAACCCTGAAGACCCAAAGTTGAGATATTTTACTCTGTGCCAAATTCCAGCCAATTTGATTATAAAATGTGGATAATAAATAAAAAATACCTCAAATCGGGATGTATGATTATATGAGGGATATTTCAAAACATGGACCCAATGATCTTATTTTCCACACCAGTAGTTATTTTGCCATAAGAACCATTTGAGTTAAACTTCGGCCGCATGCGTCAAGTATTTCAACAGTTAAATAGTTTATACCCAATTTTTGGGTAAATACTCAAAACGTGGACCTACGTCGACCCGGTTGTCTACGCCGGCATGAATATTTTGTATACATTGAGAACTCTCTGCTCCGAATTGCAGCCAATTGGATTGTAATCCAGATTCAGAGACCCAATTTTCCACACCAGAAATAAGTGGGCCAAATTTTGGCAGCCTATGTCTAGCGGGTCGACAGTAAAATATCCAATATTTGGATAAATACTGATAGGGTGATTTTTCGTAAATGTTCAATCTCTAGCTTTCTGATATTTATACACGGACGAAAGTACGATAATAGACGATGGTGAACTAATTTCGGCCACAATTATCCCAAGATATTGGGTGCAGCGTTCGACAGTTTTTTCAAGTCATCTGCACAAACCACTGCTATTTCCGATAATATTCGAACTAGGAAAAGGTCCTCAAGTCCCATGCCGGCAGCGCTGACAAAAATACCTTGTTGAATCCTTATAAAATAAAGGACGGGGCAGTGATAAACTATGCGGAGCCAGTGTAGTTTGCGAATGTAAATAAGGCGCATTAGAAAAACATTCAGATCAACAGGTTTTCTCGTTATGAGATCATAAAATATGCGGACGATTGTACGATCATGGCACGATAAATAATTGATTCCGATCACCAATTATCCGAGAAAGATATTGGATGCTACGTTCGATAGTATTTTCAAGTCGTGTATCCAAGCCATTGTTGTTTGGAATAATATGAGAAGTAGGAACAAGGTCCTCAGGTCGCTGATCGGCAACAAAGACACGTTGTTGACTTCTAATAAACAATTGTTCGGAGAGTGGTAGCAAAAAGCCGACCTAAGAGGGGCAACAGGTTGTCTCCTGACGATACCAGTGAATCATGATGATCATAACCGTTCTGCTTGGATGTTATCGTTGGGAAGACCCCTTTGACAGATTTTCCTCGCCCAGACTCCTCATGAGAGATCTTATGACAGATATGAATAATGTTAATATATATGCAATCGCTTAGGCAGTAGAACAATAAAGTATGAATTCTATAGTCGGAGCCCATCCATAGCAGTAGAGGAGAAGCAGTTACATTCGCAAATGTGTGTATCATAGCCAGTGTTGCCAAACCTTTGTCAATAAAAATTCCAGATTTTGCTTAAAAAATGCTAAAAAATTTAAAAAAAGTGCCAAATAAAAAATTATAGAAAGAACTTAGCTTATAGTTAATAATATTTTATGTAGATTAAGGCATGTCTGTCTGTCTGATTAAATAACGAAATAGATCGCAATATTGAAGACAGAGCTTTGAAATATCGCACATACAATGCTAATACTCCTAAGATGTTTTTTTATTGAACATGGGATATATTTGTTATTGAACATGGGATATATATATCACTTTGGGTATATTTTACATTTGTATCCTAACAGACTTCGCGTTTTTTGATATATATCTATATCTGAACCGATTTCAGGAAAACTTGCCAGAGACTAATTTATATTACCTCAGTACGTAGTTTCAATCGGCCTAGCTATGGATCTTTTCACGAAGCTTAGTACACATGATTCTAGACTACTACCCTGTACCAAAATTGATGCAAATCAAAAGATATATAGGGACTTTGGTGCACCAATTACATAAAATCGGACGAAAATATGTATGGGAGCTATATCTAAATCTGAACCGATTTACAGGAAACTTAGCACACGTCAATCTAGCCTTAATTCAGTACGCTATGACAAATTTCGTGCAAATCGAATGATTTTCAGAGACTTTGGTGCACCAAATACCTAAAATCGGATGAAAATATATATGGGATCTATATCTAAATCTGAACCAATTTTCACAAAACTTTGCACACATCTTTCTAGACTTAATTCGATTTTCACGAAACTTGGCAGACATCATTCTAGAACTTATTCATTACGCTGTGCCAAATTTCGTGCAAATCGAAAGATATATAGGGACTTTGGTACACAATTTACCTTAAATCGGACGAAGAAATATATATTGGAGCTATATCTAAATCTGAACCGATTTTCACGAAACTTGGCAGACATCATTCTAGACCTTATTCATTACGCTGTGGCAAATTTCGGGCAAATCGAAAGGTATATAGGGACTTTGGCAAACAATTTACCTTAAATGGGATCAAGATATATATGGGAGTTATATCTAAATCTGAACCGATTTTCATGAAACTTTGCACACATCATTCTAGACCTCATTCATTACGCTGTGCCAAATTTTGTGCAAATCGAAAGATATATAGGGACTTTGGTGCACCATTTACATTAAATCGGACGAAAATATTTATGTGGAGCTATATCTAAATTTGAACCGATTTTTCCCAATTTCAATAGGATTCGTCCTTGGGTCAAACGAATGAGCTGTGTCAAATTTCGTCCAATTCGGATCATAAATGCGACCTGTGCTTTGTTTACAATTTAACACCAACAGACGGACAGACGGACGGACGGACATGCATAAATCGACTCAGAAAGTGATTCTATACATATTCTCAAAAGGAACCATGGGTCTATCTCGATTATTTTTGCCTGTTACAAACATATGCACAAAGACATAATACCCTGTACCACAGTGTGTTGAAGGGTATAAAAAAATGCCACATATAACAATCCCCTTCTAGTACTTCAGTTGCTACAACAATAATAATAAGCGCTGGTTTTTAAAGAATTTATTTCAAGACTATCGATATTCTTCCAGGACTATAAGAATACAAGGTTTCGTTTTAATAAAATGTCTTCATGGATTTTAAAAAGGCCTGGGATTGTTAATTATATTTTTCAAGGTCTAAAGAAAATTAATTTTTGAAGATTTTTTCCAAGTATTTTTTTACAAATTTTATTATTCCCATGAGTTATTTTTGTTATTCATATTTGCATAAATCCATTTGTTTAATGTTCACCAGTTTAAACATTGTATTCACCCTACATTTGCTTTAATGGACCGGCTTTAAGTTAGTATATGTTTGAGGTTATAATAATTGTGTTTTTTGGCTCCTTTGGTGGGACCAGTTTTAATACTGTTTACACTGAACAAAATAATGTCCACAGTTATGAAATATTGTGAAGGTAATTTCAGTTATTTAACGTGGCCACACCAAAAAACCGCTTCCTGTCATGACAGAATTGTGTTTTAAGGTCATGCTTTTAGTTAGTAAATATACATAATGGGTTACAAGGGTGTAATGGTATTTATTATGACTGGTTTTTTTATTTAATATTTTTTTTTTTTTTTGAAGGACTTTCAAAATTGCCAATTGAGCTATAAGTAGAGATGGTATTTACCGGGTAAATACCCAAGGGGCGATCTGTTATCAAATCGATTTAGAATGGATAGTTTTACGATACTTTAAGGACGTGGGTAAATACTTGGGTAAATACCCGGGTTTTTACCCAAAAATTGGGTATAAACTCGTTAACTACCGGACCACTTGACATAGGCGGCCAAAATTTTGCACACATGTTTTTAATGTCAAAGCAAATATAGAAATCCAAAAATCCCGATTTAAGGTCTTTTTGTCTATTAGACACATTTTCCAACCAAATTGGCTGTAATTTATCAGAATGTTCTTTTTGGGTACCAAATGTCCATGCAAAAATTTATGTATGTAGGTCCACGTTTACTGGTAGCCCCCATACAAAGGTACCCCTATTTTGAGTATTTACACAAAAATTGGGTATAAACCCATTAAATGCCGAACCACTTGACATAGCCGGTCAAAATTTGGCTCAAATGGTTTTTATGTTAATACAAATACTGGTATGAAAAATGGGGTCCCTGGGTCCAAGTTTTCATATAGCCCTCATATGACAGTATCTCCTGATTTAAGGTATTTTTTGTATATTAGACACATTTTGCGATCAAATTGGTTACAATTTGGTATAATGAGATATCATTTTGCACAACACATCCATGCGAAATGTCGTTTTTGACAGAATGGTTCAAATATCAACATTATATCCTGTATGGGGTCTTCAAAACACACGTCAATTGGTTCGGCTGTTAAAGAGTTTATAAATATATATAAATACCCAAAATCAGGACCGGTGTATAGGACAGAAAACGTGGATCAGCGTAGACAATTTTTTGCATGGATAGTTGGTACTCATAGAGAACTCTCTGTGCCAAATTCCAGCCAGGAAATTACCAAAATCGGGAGGGGGATATATCAAAACTTGGACCCAGGGAGCCCATTTTTGGATTTCTATGCTTGCTTTGTCATTAAAAACATGTATGCAAAATTTTGGCCGCCTATGTCAAGTGGTTCGGCAGTTAAAGAGTTTATACCCAATTTTTGGGTAAATACTAAAAATAGGGATACCTTTGTATGGGGGCTACCAGTAAACGTGGACCTACATACATAAATTTTTGCATGGACATTTGGTACCCAAAAAGAACACTCTGTGCCAAATTACAGCCAATTTGGTTGGAAAATGTGTCTAATAGACAAAACAAACTTTAAATCGGGAGAAATGGTTATATGGGGGCTATATCAAAACTTGAACCCAGGGACCCCATTTCGGATTTCTATATTTGCTTTGACATTAAAAACATGTATGCACAATTTTGGCCGCCTATGTCAAGTAGTTCGGCAGTTAATGAGTTTATACTCGGGTATTTACCCAAGTATTTACCCACGTGTGAAGTGTCGTAAAACTATCCATTCTAAATCGATTTGATGACAGAAACCCGGAAATAGGGTGTAAGATGTTGTATTACCTATTCAATATAGTAAATACCCAAAAAAATAAACACAAATGGGTATTTACCCAATTTAACGGGTAAATACCCAATTTACAGGGTATTTACCCTTTGGGTATTTACCCACTGCCCATCTCTAGCTATAAGGACCTGTATTTGAATAATCGTTCTTATTCTAAATTAAATCCATTTTTTTTCCAGCGCACTCTATGCTAAATAAATTATCAATTATTTTTTATTTACGAAAAAAAATCGAAAAAGAAAAACTGAAATTGTAATAATGTATAATGTATTCCAAAAATAAAAAAAAAAAATATTATTAAATATTAAAGTAGGTCGAATCACCATCTTCACCATTCATCCTTCGAAGTTGTGGAATTTTAAATGAAATACCCCAAAATTAAATAAGTGCATATTGCATATTGTTGTTGTCGTTGTTCTCCTTGGCACGTAAAAGATAAATACAAAATCTCCTCTAGTTGTTGTTGTTGTTGCTGTTGTTGTCGTTGTTTCCTTTGTTTTAATATTAACCAGTTGACATCAATACCAGCACTGCGGATAAGTACACAAATTTCAAAAAGAGGAATGGGTAACACCATCTTCACATAACCAATGATGCATGTTGTAATGCTTTTACGCTTGTCTGAATCGTTTAATGTACCGATTAAAGTAAACTTGTTTTAAAAATTCAATTTTTATTTTTAAGAGATGCCAGCTACCAAAAAAAAAATTGCATATGCGAAATTTTTTGATCTTCTGCACATGTGGGAAGTTTTGAGATAAAAAGATGCAGGAAGTTGTTGCAAAATTTGTGTATTGCAGAAGTCCATAGGAGAAAATGATGACAGTTTGTGGAGTGCAGAGAAAAAAATGCAAGGGCTTTTCAGGTTTGTTGAAAGCAGTGCCATATAAGCATACAATTTTTAAGTGGTATCTTAGAAGCATGTATTTTTTGAAAATAATATATTTTCAGGGTCCCACGGAAAAGTACGGATTTTAATAGGATTTCAAGGTTTTACATAATCATTGATCAGAATAACATTCCATGCCAATTTAGATTTTTTACACGTTTTTCAAATGAATTCGTTTTAATATGGTTTTTTTTTGGCTTATCATTGGGTAGCAATTCTTTCTACTAAAAATCATCCTTAATATTGGTCCACTTTTTCTGTAGGTCCCAAAGAGACGGTAATTTTTCCATTTTTAATCTTTTAGGTTATTTTGTTGGCCCTGAGCGCATTTTTCAGAGTGATTGTAAGTTGTCATTTCGAATAACTTCGGGGAAATTTTTTCACAGAAAGTTTTCAGTATTATCAAGGTTCTCCCGGATGTTTCCCATCTGTAATTTTCCTTTATGTAATTTATACGTTCTTTCACATGCATAAAAGCATCCTGGGTGTTTTTTGCCACAGTCTCATGTAAAAATGTTTACCGATTTTTTATACCCTCAGCCTTTAGGCTAATGAGGGTATATACACTTTGATACGGTGAAAATGTGCCTCATCGAAATATCCGTTTCAGAAAATTTGGAGTCGATTTAGCCATCTCCGTCCGTCCGTCCGTTGTCCATCTGTCTGGTGCGCACGATAACCCTCGAAGCAACCGAGTTCATTCAAACTATGAACATCTTAATATTTCATCCAAACTTAGATGGGGAATATCGGTCCACTTATTCTGGTACCTCCCCCTCAAAATGGTCAAAATTGTAAATAAAAATTAATTTTATAATAAAATGCAAACGGAATATCCGATTTTAACGAAACTTTGTACGGCCTATTATCTTTACTAAGCCTAGATCAAGTTTGAAGATGGGACCCACCCAGAAGGTCAAAATTGTGCTAAAAATTAATTTTATAATAACATGCAAACGAACTATATTAATGAAATTTGTACAACCTATTATCCTTGTCAAGCCTAGATCAAGTAGGAAGGTGGGACCCATTGATCAACTCCTTCTAGTACCTCCCCCACATATGGTCAAAATTTGATCCTAAAATAGTAATTCCAATATCAGGCGAATGGAAGGTCCGATGTGAACCAAACTTTGTACATCCCATTATCCTTACGAAGTCTAGATTAAGTCCGAAGATGGGACCCATTGGTCCCACAAATGGTCAAATTTTTCAATATTAGTAAATCCAATATCAGGCGAATGGAATGTCTGATTTGAATAAACTTTGCACAACCTATTATCATTACCACGAATAGATCAAGTTTGAAGATGGGATCCATCCTTCTGGTACCTGTCCCACAAATGGTAAAAATTTTCAATATTTGTAAATCCAATATCAGGCGAATGGAATGTCCGATATGAACCAAACTTTGAATAACTCATTATCTTTACGGACTACTGGATCCCATCTTTGGTACTCCTTCCGGTACCTCCGTCACAAATGGTCGATATTTTATAAAATTTTATCAACATTAAATCCGAATCCTTTTTTATAATTTTTTTCTTGTATAAAGCTACTAATAAAATCTGTGTCTAATTCCGAAGACCTCCGCAAACCGTAGGCTGGAGGTATATATATATCTGTCGGCAACACCGACTGACACTTTTTTACTTGTTGTAAACATACTTCGGTGAAGTCTTCACTTTTTATGGATGCTTTAATAAAGACTACCAAGGATGGTCAATATTTATGAATATTTTATGGACTATAGTCCATGATAGCTATCAGGTTATGTTAGGTTGAAAAAAGGGGCGGATAGTACCTCCAAAAGAAAGACAAACACAAATTGAGGCCTGTTGTGCGCTCTAGAAATGAAGACAGTGTTAGAATTAGGGACAATTTTGATTACATCTAGGGTTGATCCCCCTTTGATTCTAGGAATTCTGTGTTTTTTTTTTGGAGAACTCCTTCAGTCTTCTCCATCCACATCCCTTCAGATCGATTAGTCCGTGAATTGTTTCCGAAGGCATGTAAATGCTGAGCAATGGCACAGGAAAGGTTATAGCGTTTCACTATCTTCCCCACACACTCTGCATCTGCAGCTAACTTCGCATTTAACCTTAAATAGATGTGCCTTCTGACTAAGGTGTCCCGTAAGAATACCCGTCAGTCTGTTTTTTTCTTTTTTTCAGCGTTCGGATATGCTTAGTTTTGCCTTCATATAGGTCACCCCATACGATTTTTGTGATCTTTCCTGTCCGCTTATTATGCCAAAGTGGTTTGTGGGTCTTATAGCGCAAGAGGGTTTGGTGGTATTCACATCTATAATGGGTAGTGCAGTGGCACCTCTAGCTATTGGTTGCTGTGATCTTCTTCTATTGTTCTCCATCTGGTATTATAGTTTCGCACCGTGTCACTACTCTCGTTTCAGATATGCGGTCTAAATCAGAGGTGTTTGTTGTTGACCCAGTAGTTACCTGTAATATTTTTTTGTGCGGTATGTTGTGTCCGTGTGTTTATTTCGATGTCTATTGGATGTATATGTAGTATTGTTTCCAAAGCCCTAGATGGTGTTGTCCGCATTGCCCTACATATGCCTAGGCAACACGTTCTCTGAACTTTCTGCAGCGCTTCTACGTAACATGTATTATCTATTGCTTTCCACGGGACAAAAGACTCGTATGTTAGAATTGGTCTAATAACGCTCTTATTTATCCAGTGTATCATCTTAGGATTGAAACCCCCATTTAGAGCCTACGGCTCTTCTATGGGCTTTGTCATATGGGCTTTGTCAGCCCTTTGCTATCTATTTATGTTTCATGTCCAGAACTACTCCCAGATACTTAACTTTACTACTGACCTATTTTTATATTTCTACTGAAAAGACATATCTCCATTTTGTCCGGATTTATGTTTAAGCCCAATTGTAGGCGTAAGTTAGGATTCCTCTCGCTAAGAAATATTACACCATCATCTGCGTAGCAAACAGGTTCAAGACCTTCATTAAGCCTTAAGAATCCATTTATGGTAGTTACCCACAGGAGCGGTAACTAAAACCCTCCCTGTGGTTTTTCCTGACATACATTGTTTCTTATTGTTATGCTAATCCATGCCTTTATGCCTTAGCATGTAGTTGACCCAGTATATGATTGCCCGGTCAATTTGGAGGGTATCTAAGTATTGAATAAGTGTATAAGTGCTGACATTGTTAAAAACTCCTTCAATGTCGATGCATACCGCTAAGGTATACATTTTCTTAGCGAAGGTGCCTTCAACTGATCTCCCCTTTAAATAAAAAATATACAAAATATATTTCAGCGTATCGTTGGGTATGCTGCTCTTTATCGTGGTGTCGATGGTATTGAGAAGGAATGAAGTTAGGCTTATTGGCCGGCAAGATTTTGGTGTTACATAGTTTGGCTTGCCAGGCTTGGATATAAAGACTACCCTGGCTTCATGACAGTCATTCGGTGCGTACGCAAACCATAAACATCATGAACTATCAAGAAGATTAAGATATTTTGATCTTCAATGAAGAAAATATTATAATATTCAATAATGAGCGATATCTAGATGTCTGCAGAACATTTTCTATCTATAGAAAAATGCTTGTAGATGGAAGTAATACGAATAGCTGTCGTCCGATGTCCATTTTGTCCATCAGAATTCTGTTTGCTTGTGGTAATCCACTTAGTTATAAACTTCAACAGGATTTTCTGAACAGCTTCAGATATAGTTGGCTTAAAACTTCTTTGCAGAAACTCATTTGAGCATTAATAATTTATTTTCATTGGTATAAACTAGTCGTGGAGCTATCTGGAATCGGAAAGGAGAATCCATGTTGTAAGACACGTATTTTATAACATTTGCTGACTGTTTAGCTTACGAGGAGTGGGTTGCCTTATTGGTTCATGGTTCATAAGAACTATCATATGGTGATTTTGATTGAAAGATCGTTTGATATCTGATATTGTTCGCTTTGGTCTATTTCCTCTAAAGGATTTAGCGTCCGTGATCAGTCGGATATAATTCTTTTTAA
>NW_026874130.1:0-15958 GCF_032173495.1 Musca vetustissima | reverse complement strand
AACGTTTTCCAGCAATTTGGGGGTTTTCTGAGCCACGCAAGGACGATATTCGAATCGGACCATAAAAATGACTCAAATTGACTCTGTTTTATTTTCATTTTGATATTTTCTATTAAATTCGCTAGCAAAGTGGCACCGCACAACTTTAGTCTTGGTAAGGACACCTTCTTTATTGGAGCAACTTTTGTCTTCGATATTAATAAATTCGAAAAAAACTCCGTCTTCATTTTTATCCTTACATAAACGGTAGCAGCGTATGCTAATTCCGATGAGTCACAAAATCCGTGAATTTGAACCACATTACTTGGTGAAAACTTAATCCATCTTGGAATAGAAATAAGGTTAATCTTATCAAAGTTGGTAATGAACATTAACCATTTCTGAAGTGCTAATAGTTTTATTGGTTCATCCCATTGTATTCGATCGAGCCACATTTGCTGCATTAATATTTTAGCTGTAATTATTATTGGCGCTAACCATCCTGCTGGATCAAATATCCTAGCTATCATAGACAACACTTGTCTCTTAGTATATGATGACTTGACTCGAACGACGTCCGTTACAAAGTAGAAATAATTAGATGCCGCATTCCACCGAACGCCTAGCATTTACGCCCTGCTATCCTCTTCGAGACACACAAACGAACCAGATAACAAGTCCTTCAATGGCAAATCTTCCAAAATTTCCTTTGAATTTGAAGTCCATTTCCTCAAATCAAACATAGCCGTTTTCAAAATTCCAATCAACTGATCTCGAGCTTCCAATGCATCTTCTATAGAGTGCGCACCAACCAGGGCACCATCCACATACATTGGCTCTCGCAATATTTTTGCACCTATTGCGAAACTTCTTCATTATCAGCTAACTGCAGAAGCGTTCTCAACGCCAGGTACGGAGTACAATTTACTCCAAAAGTCACCGTTTTCAACCTATAATCCTGAATTTCTCCATTCACAGAGTTTCGCAATATTATTCTTTGAAAATTAGTGTGTCTTTGGTGAACTAATATCTGTCTGTACATTTTTGGTATATCCGCACTGAATACATATTTATAAAATCTCCATTTTGTTATCAGAGCCACTAAATCTTGCTGCAACGTCGGACCAATATACAAGTTATCGTTCAAACTTCGACCATTTGATAAAATACTTGAGCCATTAAATACCACTCTTAATTGCGTTGTAGTACTATCTAGTTTGAACACACCATGATGGGGCAAATAATAACTAGGAACACAAACCGAATCATCAACCTCTTCCATATGTCCTAGCGTTATATATTCTTTCATTAACTCATCATATTGGGATTTCAATTCTGGTTTACGCAACGACTTCTCATTTCTTTCAAATTGTCTCAGAGCAACAAATCTATTTGGACCAAGCGATGGACAACCTTCCTTGAAGGGCAGATCAACAACATATCTCCCATCAGAATTCCTTGTAGTAGTAGAGCGAAAAATTTGTTCACACTTCTTATCATCTTCAGAACATATAGGGCTTTGATAAATTTCCTCCAACTCCCAGAATTTCGCTAATTGTTCATCCAGGGTCACTTTTGTTGCATGACATACTCTAGTGTGGCACGATTGCACTCTTGATACCGTCGGGCCTGTTACTATCCAGCCAAATATAGTTTCTTGAGCAACTAATGATTCCAAAATCCCATGTTGAACTCCACCTCGCAGTATAACTGGATATAAATTCCCTCCTATGAAAACATCAATTAGTTTAGTCAGATTAAAATTATCAAACGAATTCGTAGAGGGAGTCGGTACTTTTCCAGTCACTTCATTGACTACTAAAGCCTCCACTTTCAATGAAATATCATGATTTGTTATTGGTTCAATAGTAAAACTCGCCAGCTTATTAGACCGGCTTACTATTTCTCCTCCCAGTCCTGTCACTTCAGCTGTAACGGGGACAGTGGGCAACTTCAACAATTTTTGTATTTATTCCGAAACAAAATTTCAGATTTCGTGTGATGAGATTTATACTGCTTAGATCTGGAAGAAGTTTGCATATGTTTTTGCGAAAATGACTGCGATTCTATGGGACACTGATTGCTATTTAAAATTTCTGAGACACTTTCGAAAGCATGGAATCTATCTGTGAGAAAATTATTTAATTCTGACCACGATGGCACTTCTGTTTTATTCTTCACGGATTGTTCCCACACATTAAGCGTTTGTTCGGAAAACCTCGATTAACACCGGAACACAAATATCGGATCCCAAGTCTCTATATTTATTTTATATTATTTATTTTAGTTATTGAAATTCATTCCTTATATATTATGTAGTTTTAACACTGAGATACAATTGTTCACTTCTCTTTGAAGTCTTTTCACTTCCTCAGCTGATTCCTTACTACACGGTGTCAGATTGAACAACAATTTTAATTGACTATAACTCAGAACCCTTTTGTTCTCATATTGAATTTTCAAATTATTCCACGCTATGTCAAAATTATCTTCCGTCAGGGCTACATTTATGTTTATTTCTCGTGCTTCACCTTCAGTTTTTTGATATAAATAAAACAGCTTTTCAACTTGACTTAACCTTGCATTGTTTATGTAGATAGCAGTGAACATGTCCCTAAAAGTTGGCCATGTTTCATAACTTCCATGAAAAACTCCAGTGTCACACGGAGGGACAGGACAAGAAAAACCTTGAACAGATTGAGCCACCTGACTTTGGACCACAGTCTTTTCCCCTAATAATGTCTTCCTTGCGGCTGCAATTATGTTTATACACTTTATATACGATCTTCTTACATCCACATCCAAATTAAATTATCCATTTTGCTCACTTATTTTTAACTGTATTCAACAGAAAAGCCACTAATTTCAATTAAAATTGTATATTCTGTATGCATTATTTAAATCGTTGATGAAACACAATGGCTTTTTTTCAAAATGGCGCTCAAGCAACGCTTGGAATATGGCGCTTAACGCACGATCGGAATATGGCGCTTAACGCACGATCGGAATATAGCGCTTGACGCACTCTCGGATTATGGCGCGTGACGTACTCTCGTATTATGGCGCTTGACGCACGCTCGGACTTAAAATCACAAAGACACAACCTACTATGTCCCTCACAGTGCCACACAAATCCAATGTATTGTTTTATAAATATAAAAATACACTTTTTTACTTCAACACTCAATAAATTATTCACTCTATGTTCTGAGCCACCAATGTGCGCTTCGAACCACAATACGTACCTCGTACTTATTTTTACCAAAAAAAAATCCTTTTGATATGAAATGGCTCCGTTTCCAGCTTCCACGGCTTTGGTTGGCAATAATTATCTCCTCCGTACAGCTTCCACGGCTTTGGTGTTTTTTTTTTTTTTTTTTTTGATGGACCAATTTTGATCTTCCTTTTCTGAGTTTTTTAATTTTATTTTGTAGTCCAAGTTTTGTTTCGTTTTGAATTCAAATTTATTTACAAAGAGTTATGTGCGGGCTGAACTGATCTGTTCGGCGGTTTGTTGGAGATTATAATCGCGGTTATGTGCCGTGCGTATACAGGGATTCAACTCTGGCTAGTGGGTGTCTCAGAATCACATGCAACCGACACTAAATTACTACAAAGTAGGAATCACCCTGTTAACTCCGAGACTACATCTTTCACATCGACGGAGAGTAAAAATAGGTTTATATCCTATTGGAGTGAAGCATGATTTAAAAAAATCATTAGAAATTATATTTTTAAATAAAAGTAATAGAAAATCAAAATAAACTAATTCAACGCAACCACTAGTATAAAATTCAGAATAAAATGTCCGTATCTGAAGGACGCATTTTGATAATCAAATTGTTTCGTTAAATATGAATACTAAAAATGAATATATTATTGTGAAATTGACAATATCAAAAATTATTTTCTCGTAAAAACGATGCGAGCAAATCGGATCCAAATTAGGCAGTATGGTTCGAAGCTTCTTCGCTGTCAAGCTCCTTTTGGGAAGCTTCGTCCAAAACAGCCAATTTGGTTGCAGGCCTCTCCACCACCCCGAGTATAGTTAGTATTGCTGCACTGCGGACCTGCCCTTCACTTGCCAATCTCGTTTCGAGTACTCTACCTCGCACCCAGACATTTCTGGGAAGAGAAGGGGCAACAATGATAACTAAATCTCCATGTTTTATAGGTTTCGATTTTTCGTGTCACTTGTATCTACAAAATATGTTTCCATATTGCTGCCATCATATTCACACGAAGTCAGTAGTTTTAGTCCACTGGAACTTCCTAAAGGGAAGTGGTTCGGAGTAATAGCTTCTTCACTATTTTCCTCAACGGGAACATATGCAAGCGGTCTCGAATTAATAATATTTTCCACATCAATTAACATGCTTAACAAAACTTCATCAGTAGGAATCCTATGTGGCATGATTTTGTATAAAACATTTATAACCGACAGAACTAAACGCTCCCAAGCACCTCCCATGTGGGGTGAATCTGGAGGATTGAAATTCCATTTTGATGTAGCAGTGGCGAAATTTTTTACCATTTCGTTTTGATAGACTTCGGCTAAGGCCTCTTTTAGCTCTCTTTCTGCCCCTTGAAATGGAATATTTCTGCCTCAATTCATTAATAAAAGTTCCATGATTCATGTGATAAAGTCGCTCATGATAATGTAAAATAATTAATTTCATGATGTGATTTTTTGTTCTGTGGAGACGTCTGCCATATCAATCCTGCCATCTATATGCAAAATGCCGTTATATAAATAAGGTGATTTATAATAAATTTCACTAGATTTTGATATGAGGATATTTGATTCAAGTGATGAAATTTCGACGCAATAATTTTCTTGCTGAGCTTATCTATATAACATATATTCCACTTTTTTAACTCCTCCTCTGTTAACTTTCAACTTGACCGTTTGGTTACATGACAGATATTAACAAATCTTTGAACGTAGCCTGCCGTTCTTACCAGCCAAAACCATTTTGAAAATCGTAGGGTATTGAATAATTATTCGTAGTTAGTAGTCTTGTAAACATGGTGCTCTATCTCAGTGTTCTTTAAAGGTGCTTCTGTACGCGGCCACTTATTTTCAGATTAAAAGATAAACTCTGGCCCGTTAAACCACTACGTAGCGTCATCAGCTACATTTTGTTGAGTCGGTACCCAATTCTGCAACCTAAGGTAAGACACTGCCGCATATCCGTCTTTGCTAGCGTCAACAAACGTATGCAGTTTAATGTCAACGCCTTCATAATTGTGAAATAATTTGAAATAACATCTTGGTATTTTAATTTTATAAATATTTTGTCGGTTTTGACCCACTGCGTCCATTTTGGAATCACTTCAAGGAGAATTTGTTGATCCAAATCTATTTTGGAACGCCATACCTCCTGCATCAAAACTTTGACGTACATTATAATATGTCCAATCAGACCTAGGGGGTCGTAGATTGACATAACTAAAGAAAATATATCGTCCTCTAGGAGCCACGACGTAATTTTAAATGTTATGACATCTTCCTGATGTTCCCAGAAGACGCCTAAAACCTCTTCGACTTGGGTTTCATCTTTGAAGTTTATGCATTTAGCTCCATTTGAATACGATGCTGGAAATGCTGGCTTGACTAATATGTTGTTAGACATCCAGTTTCTAATGTTAAAACCGCCTTGACGGTGTATATATGAAACATCTGAAATTAGTTGGATAGCATGCTTCGGGGTATCTACAGAATCAAGTAGATCATCAACGTAATGATTCTGTTCGATTGATTTTGCAGCCAATGGATATTTTATTTTATATTTATCAGCAGTTAAATTTTTAACGTACTGTGATATGCCTGGGGAATGGTTTAATCCAATTAGAAGTTTTGGTACGGCATCCACATAACTTTCAATAGGTAATTTTCGCAAGTGGGGATAACATTTGGACAATTTCTTGTAATTCAATGACTGTGTTGGCAATTTTAATGATTCCACAGTACACACATTTAAGTTTACACGTCTTGTATTTCTCCATGAAATTTCAATCATTAATTTCATTGAATAATTTTCACTTCTTCCCATACCTCCTGTTCATCGTAAACATGATGGATTCCAAACACCTCTTAACTTCAATTCACTTGCAATCGATTGATCCATCAGGCTAATTGACGATTCTTCATGCACTTTTATTGGGATTATTTGAATAAAATATTTGTCATGCTTTCACTATGAGAATTATGTACCTCTTCCTCTACTTCGCTAATCATTATTTGCGTCTGTTTTGTTTATGTTTAAAATTTCTTTACCTTCGGCATTCACTGCAGATGCGTAGCGGTGTAATTGAAGATCTTGATAATATTCACAACCCTCCCTACCGCAGAACTTATTTCGCCTACACTCTCCACCATGTGAGAACAAACAGTTCTTCATTCTCACCACCTTCCATTTCTCACCACAATGTAACGAGAGATAGGATGGACAATCACTCACTGTGTTAGGAAGCGGCCCAACCCGATGGATGACGATATCGATAGTGACCTCATCGACCTAGAAAACTAAATTATCGATGAGGTTCCATATCCACCAATGAAAAATCTTCACTCATTTTCTTGAAGTTGAAAAGTGTGGATCCCCAAGATCAAAAATAAAACCAAAACAAATATCATTTCTAACAAATATAAATTTTAAATAAATAAAAGACCGCCATTTGAAGTTTAAATTTATTAAAAGTGTATTAATTTGTATTAATTTGCAGTCAACAAAACGTAAGTATCGTCAGAATACTCGTTGTGTTGTTGCAGTTGCAAATTTGTATTGTTGTCCGTCTGGTTCAACAATAATCTTAGATTCTAAAAGTGCTCAGTAGAAAAGGAATCACTACAAGTTTTTATCATCTGCCATTTTACAACATTGAACAAGTGATTATCATCAGTTCTTTGTTGTTTTCATCGATCTGTCAGTTGCCATACTGACGATCGATCATATGTGAGGTGTTCAAAACGTAGTGTTCACAAAAGGGAACAAGTTATTGTGACGTGGTTTATAATAAAAAATAAAATAAATAAATAAAAGTTTAAAAAATAATATGTAATAAAATTAAATAAATTAAATACAAATAATAATAAAAAATATATAGAAATATTTTTCAATAAAATTTTTTATAGATAAAAGATTATTTGAGATAACAATTTTTTTGTACACAATACACCTGAAAATGATCTTTCTGATTTTTTAAGAAAAACTAAGATAGAAGTTATGGATGAAGACTGGCACAATGTTAAACAGGCATTTGAATTAGTTTATCTAGCAGAAGTCGAAGATGAACCTTATAAGCAAGAGGCAAGATACATATTGGAAAACGTCAGAGATACATATCAATCAACTGAGGCCAACTTATTACAAATTGTGAATAAGAGAAAAATGCAAAGTCAAAGTAATACCGCAGGAGGCGATGTTACAAATCAGGCATTGTTTCACAGCTCCGCTGTTTATCCATCAGGCACAACGTTTGATATGTCGGAAATTTGCATTAAAGTGCCACCTTGTGACACTAAAAACTTCTGCGGATGTTATGAAGAATGGCCAACATTTAGAGATATGTTTACGGCAATTTATGGAAATCACCCCAGACACACGCCAACGCAAAAACTTTACCATTTGCGTAATAAAACCAAAGGTGAGGTTGGTAGAATTGTTGATCGGTACCCATTATCTGATCAGAATGTAATATTATTTAAATGTATATTAAATGATAATCAGTTGTGGTTTACATCTATAATTGGCATAGCTTTATAGCTGTTGCCATATTTGTACACAATATTGATATGATTTAATGATTTAACTATATTCATTAACCATAAGTTTTCTGTATTTTTTACATGCCAATATAAATTTATATATTCAAGCAAAATCCGTACCATTTAAAGCATCCAATACTTCGTATTCTGTAAGCATATATTTTGCAAAAAATTGGAATCTGTATACCGAATAGATAGGACATAGACCAATAATGTGTTGTGTGTTTTCAGGTTCGTCCAGATTACAAATCGTGCAGATGTCATTCGAATTACTATTTCTTGTAAATAATTTTGAGTTAAGTTCAAGTAACCCTATTTTGGCTTTTATAATCCAACTTGTTGCATATGCAGATAAATCTTTAATAAGAAATGGTATATTATTATATTCTAGACGAGAGTACAAATCATGTGATTGTGAATTCAATGCACTATTGCAAAAGTCATTATGTTCTCTAACAATTACTGCATAATTAATCTCCTTCCAATAACTGCTTATTGGTACATTGTTTTTAGGAGGACGATATTGCAATTGTTCACATATGTCGGACCATTCTCTTGCCCAATAAATGTTATTTTCCATGATTTTCTCAGCAGTAATACGGGGTAATCTATGAGAATCTAATCGCAAGACTTTATTTATATAGCAAAAATGCCTGCTTCACGCCTGAGTTTACACAAAACGAATTTGAATAAAAATGTCCACTCCAGATTTTCGTTGTCGTGTTACGTATATGCCCTGTATAATTCTTATTATTTTAAACGACAGACCCATAATAGATAGCTTGTAAAATAGGCTGTTTCTAGGGATTAGATCAAAAGCACTCGAAAAATCAACGAATAATGTATATGTGCGTTTATTTATATTAGTTTGAAGCGAAACAATGTTCACAATGTTAAAAATATTGTCAACTGTTGAATAGTTTTTTCGGAATCCAGCTTGGAATTCATTAAGAACATTATTTCGCGTAAGCCAACTGGTTATACGGTTTAATAGAATATTATTGAAAATTTTAGACCATGTATCCATTAATGACAACCCTCTGTAGTTAGTGACACAATTGAGGTCCCCTTTTTTGAATAGCGGTATCAATATTGATTGTGTAAAAGACACAATCAATATTGTGATTTATTTGATTTTAGAGACTTCACCACATTTTTTAATTCAAAAAACTCAAAAGCTGAGTCTAAAAATGGATCAACAAAATATGGGAGGCACCAACTTATAGATTGACCGTTTATATGATCTTGAAAAATATGCTCAAAATTTGTTTTAAATTGGTCAGATGTAAGGTTTCCCCTCGGGGACGACATTTTATTCTTTAAACTGCTCGATAATGCCCACCAATCCTTACTACATTTGACCGAATACAATTTTTTAAGATTGTTGTTGTAAAAAGCTCTTTTCTTTTCAGAGCATAGCAATCTGAATGTATTTCTTGACTGAAAATAATTTTGTCTATTCTCCAACGTGTGTGATCTACGGTACTTTTTTAAATGCCTTTTCATAATCATTTTTGATCGAAAGCATTTCCAATCAAACCACTTTTGACGAGGTTCAAACACAGATTCCGAAGTTCTGTTGGCGTTACTTTATTTTATTATGGCTATTATTTGTTCGATCATACAATTTGACGAGTGTTTTGAAAAATAGGTTAAGTTAGCGGACAATGAATTCATGTTACGTTCATACTGAAGTTTGTATTTGTTTCTCCAAAGAAGTTTCTCTATATTAATATTTCTACATATGGTTGCTTTCAATAATATTTCTACCATTAATTTGTAACTTAATTCCTAAGTTAAGAGGCAGGTGATCTGAGAAGATTTTAGTATCCACACTAAGAGTTGAAACATACTGCAAAAAATTTAATGAACATACATAAATCTTACCGAACTCCCCATTACACCACAGAATGTAAAATTCCCATCAATATCTCCAGATGTTCTACCATTCAAAATAATTCCTCCAAAATCTTCTACAAGTTTTAGAAGTTTTCTCCCATTTGTATTAATACATTTATCTTTCGATTGTCGGTATTCATTTATATTAGGGCAGTTTTGAGTAATATTATTGTCTAGAATCTGCTCTTCACCAATTCTTGCGTTTAGATCACCCATAATACAGAAATTTTCTGGTATGAACTCTTGTAAAAAGTTATCAAGACGCTCCGCATCTCTATTCCAATTTGTACAATTCAAGTATGAAAGGATTATATAAAAAACACATCAATTAAGCTTGGAAGATAAAATTGTGAAACCACTGACATTAACGAACTCTAGTCCAAGTATGCTTTTAACATCCTTTTTAAAGCCATACAGGCACCCGTCACTTGCACGGCCGTATCTATTTATATTGGTTGCATTAATCCAATGGATATAATAATTTTTTTAAAAATGACGAAAAATATGATGTTTTATTTACTTCCACATGTGTTTCAAACAACAAAAAATCTCAAATTTATTGATATATTTTAAACATTTTCCAAAAGTCAAAGCTTTTTGCAGATTAGAAACATTGTATTCCAATAAATGGTACGATGTGCATTGCTATTGTGAATTAGATTTGTATGAACTATTAGTTTTATAAATACTTTCTTTAGAGGTGACTTCAAATGTTATATTACAGAGTATATCAGTTAAAAAAGTGACGTCAGTCTCGGTTGGAGCTATTATTTTTCCATCGGCCCAATAAAAACGATTATCATTTATGAAAATGGAGAAATCAGCTAGATTAACTTTAATATCGCTCCTCTTTTTTAAAATTTCGTTTTTGAGTTTACGTATGTTATATCTCACACTTTGTTCGCTTTCTGTGAAGTCACGTTCCCATATAAGGATCTTTTTAAGGATAAAACTCTTTGTGCTTGACTGCATGTTCCAAGACTAAATACAAAAGGTTTTCCAGATGCTACCATGCGTGTACTTAAAGCATCAATATCAATTTTCAAAAATTCTTTTCTGGCTAGTGTAGATGTAGTGCAACTTAAACCACTAACTACGACATTTGATAGCCGTGATCTCTTATCCACGGTTTCCAAGCGGGCAGTTATTTTTTAATTTCCTCTCTAATTTTTAAATTACCTTCTTTCAACTCACTTATTTCGGTTTTCATTGCTATTAGATCGTCATTTCTTGCAACATCCTGCAGCTTCTCATCTAGCAATTCCCTCAAATTTTCCACGAAAAACATCTTGAGTATTTTGAGACATGTTGCTGAGCGATTGTCTTTTTTTGGGAGTGTTTACGGTTTCTTCAGGAGATGTTTATAACAGCATTCTCTTAGCACTCATTTGATTTTTACGATCCAGTGTTTTGTAAAAATGTGATTTGTTTATATTCACCGCTGTGTTATTGCTTATTTACATTAAACAGTCGTTGTAAAGTTATATTTCCTGAAATCCAAATGTAATTTGAGCTTGCTGATTGGCGTAGGATACCGTAATTTGCAGTAATATTTCGGAGCTTCAAGAAAACACGTTTGACTACGGCAAGTAATGGAATGTCATTCAATCGACAATAAGTGATTGTTTAGCTATATTGAAAGCTCATTGTATAAAATTAGATCAATGGGATCCCATTTTCATATATTTGTGTTCAACTAAGCTTCCATTAACATTAACTCTTTGGGAACAATCGCTCGAATCACATTCTGAGCTACCCAAATGGTCACAAATGGACGATTTCTTAAAAAATAGACATCGGGTGCTAGAGCGGATAGATTGTCTTAGAAATCAAACAACAGTCTTTAATAATGATAATCCAGCGCATCAAAATGCGCATTCGACACAATCAAATAGAAGTGTCATGTGTGGCAAAAATCACATTTTAAAAAATTGTATAAGATTCAATGGTATGAATGTCAATCAGAGAAATGAATTTGTAAGAGGGAAACGGTATTAATTGTTTGACAAGCAGATATTTGTCTCACGAATGCGTCAGCGTTCATAGATGCATGATTTGTATGAAAAAGCATCATTCCAAATTACATTTACCAACCACCACAGAAGAAAGATCTACACAGCCAAGAAATTTTACAAGGGATAATCAAACTTCATTCCATTCATCTAATGGACGACAAACAAATGCCCTCATTACAACTGAAAATATTATTGATGAAATGACATCATTCGAATAAAAAGTGTATTCTGACGCTGTGTTCAGAAACAAATACTGTCGAATTTCAAACTGAAGCATTAATTGTGCAGAATTTAACGAGCTTACTACCAACTCAAACGATTGCTATATCAGATTTGGGAAGCATTAAAGAACTGAAATTAGCTGACCCAGGTTTTATGGTTTCAGCACGAATTGATATGCTAATTAGTAGTGACGTAATCCCAAATATAATATTAGATGGTGTAAAAAAGATTATTTTGAGAAATATGGTAGCTCAAAATTCGATTTACGGTTGGTACATTTATGGTCCAATTTCAGCAAACGAACTCTGTTTGACTACATTAGAGATAAAAAAATAATGTTCAGCATTAAAGAAATTTTGGGAACAAGAAGAAATCAGTAATGTTCCAATTGCTACAGAATCGGACAACTATTGCGAGGAATTTTACGCCAATACGACTTATCGCCGATCAGATGGAAAGTTCGTTGTAAAATTACCATTCAAAAATGAATTTCCTAATACAATTCATACAGATTAAAAGCAAAGAAGAAAAATGAGCATATGGAAGCAAAATTAAGGAAAAATAGAGAAATTGAGAAATCATATAATGAAGTTCAGAGTAAGAGTGAAAGTGAAGCAAAGCACACGTCTTTTTGTAAAGCTCCGATTAAAAAATATTTTGTGAACGATTTAAACATTTTCCTGCAATAGAAAAGTGACAAACGCATTGTTCTTATTGCATAAAAGCAATTTGTTGCATTTTGCACACAATTTCAAAGTGAAAACTGTGTTTAAAATAAAAATAAAAAATCTGGAAAACAAAACAAAACATAACTAAATATTGAGAGTGAAAGACATAAACATTGAGAGTGGAAACCTAATATTTGAGAGAGGTGTAACAATTATTTGACGTTTATAAATGAAATTGTACTAAAATTAGTGCTCTGAAAATTGGAAAAATAACTTTAAAAAGCTTTTATATGGAATCTGGCGCCTAAAAATATGCTTTAAAAATAGTTTCAAACAACTTAATACTTTTGTTTACCGCGTGCATCTAAAAGTATGCAACAAAATTTGTAAATTAAACCTAAACTCATTTCCGGTGAAGAAAGCAAGAAATATCATCAAATCAACAGTTATTAAAAAAAGGAAAAACATATATTTTGAAAATGCCAAGCACAACTCGTCGAAGTATAAAAAACAAAAAAGTGTTATGTGGCCAGTGCAGAATAGAGGTGAAAGAAGATAAGGAAGACAGTATTGAGTGCGATAAGTGCAGTAAATTATTCCACGTGATGTGCACAAAACTTGATAAACGTCAGTATGATCATTTACTTAAAAATAATGACGAAGAATATATATGTCATTTATGTAATGAAGGTGATGCATCTGGTGGCACTGTTAAAGAAGAGCTACAAATAATTAAATCAAAACTAAACAAGCTGGACGAATTATGTGAATCGATGTGTTTCATGTCAACAAAATTTGATGAAGTGCTAAAAGGAATGGGTGAAAACAGAAAAAAAAAATGAGAATATTGAAAGAGAAAATAAAAACTTAAAGCAGGAAGTAAAAACTTTGAAAGAATCCGTAAAAATTTTGAATGATAAGCGCGTACAAAATGATTGCATCATTAGCGGCATTAATTACAATAGCGAAATAAATGCTGCTCAAGTTGTAGTTGATTTATCTAAATCTTTTGGTGTCGAAATACAAAAAGAATCAATTGATGATGCATATTTTTTGCGAAAAAAAGGCCAAACCAACCCAAAATCGAGCTTAATTGTGAAGTTTTCTTCAAAATCTGTGAAAGATAAACTAATGTCGGTTAAACCAAAATTGAGAGATAATGAAGAAACCAAATCGGTATATGTGAATGATTTCTTGAGCAGAGAAACAATGGAACTTTTAAATTATGCAAAATCGCTTAAGTGCATTGGATGTAGCCGAGTGTATTCACATGCTGGAAAAGTGTTTGTAAAGAAGACCGAAATAACCAAACCTAGGTTAATAAAATCTACGGAAGATGTCGACACAATATTATTGGACGCCACCACGAATAATCAACATTCAAGAAGACAATCCCAAAAAACTGTTCCTGTATTAAATGATTCCGATATATCAGATGATGAAAACCAATTTATTTCCCCAGTAACTAGAAATTAAGATTTTTTTTTCTTTTGTTACTGAATTTTTAATTTTTCTTTATTAATTATGAATTTTAATAATAAATATTTTTCAAACTTAAAAGAATTTAATATATATCTAAAAAATATTGAAAATGATTTTTTAAATATTGTATCTGTAAACATGCGAAGCATTTCGTCGATTAATAAATTTACAGAATTTAAGAATATGATTTCCCAGTTTGAGATTCTACCAAATATTATTGCAGTACAAGAGACTTGGTTTCAAAATGATATAAAACAAATATATAACATTCCTGGATATAATGCTATACATTGCTGTAGGAATGACGCACATGGTGGTACTTCTATTTTTATCAGAAACAATTTTATATACACTATTGAATATTGTGAAAGCAAGAATTTTGTTGATGCTATCACTGTTTTAGTTAACAATATTAAACTAAATGGAAAACCAATGAAAATTGCCAGTTTTTATCGTTCTCAGAAATGCAATCTGAACAATTTTTATAACTTGATGGAAAACATGCTGGAAAATATAGGTAATACACCAAGTATTATTGTAGGTGATTCAAATATAGATTTTTTAAGCTCATCTGAGTCATCTGAAATTTTGGACATATTATGCCACTATAATTATGAAAATTGTCATTCTCTAGTTACCCGTCCCTCTAGTGGAAAGTCTTTAGACAATGTATTCCGCAATTTTGAAAATATAGTCATTATAGATTCTGTAGAATGTACACTAACGGATCACAATTTGATATCATGCAGAATCATAGGTAATTTACAAAAAACCAAAAACACGTATAAAAAAATTCGTAAGTGTGATTATAATATTCTGAAGGAATGTATTCATGAAAATTTTGAAGATATCCAACTGTGTGGTAATCCAAATACAGATATGGAACATATACTGAACATTTTTTCAGAATGTATTAATAACTCCACAATTGAAAGAACAGTATTGGAAAACTCTAGGCAATTGATAGCACCTTGGATAAATGAAAACCTGCTGGCCCTTATCAAATGGAAAAAGAATTTGTTATCTAAGAGGAGGAAGAACTATACAGATTTAGGCATGGAAAATAGACTAAAACATATAAGCAAGATTATAAAAAAGGCTAAAAGCATATGTATGAACAGATTCTATCATTCAAGGCTTCAGGATCTTCAGGAAAGTCCCAAGAAATGTTGGAAATTTTTAAATGAACATCTCGGTAGAGTTAAAAGTTCCCAAATAATTTTACAAAATAACAATGGCGACTTATTAAGTGAGAACGATATGTGTGAAACAGATTTTTTATAGATGTCCCAAGGCAATTGAAGAGACAGATTCATATTTTACCCAGTGATCATTTTAATAAGTTACGAACGCTCACACACATTCAAAATTCTTTTAATTTTTGTGAAACTACGGCTGAGGAGGTTCTCGACATCATTTCCAATTTAAAAATGAATAAAAGTCCTGGAAATGACGATGTTAACACAAATATGTTAAAAGTGTGCAGAAATGACATTACGCCGAGTTTAGTAAACGTTTTTAATTCTATCGTTCATACGTCGATATTTCCCAACATTTTAAAGACTTCAAAAATTGTTCCAATACCCAAATGTCGAAATGCATGCAATACTAATAGTTTTAGGCCAATTTCTTTGTTGTCATCATTTGATAAAATTTTTGAAAAAATACTACATAGACAGTTGATGACGTACATGGAAGAATTCAATTTGTTGTACATGTATCAATTTGGCTTCAAAAAAGGCAGTGGGACGCAGGAAACAATTGTTAATGTAGTCAACATAATATGTGATGGTTTAGATAACGGCTATGGAGGAGTTGCTGGCGTTTTCTACGACTTGTCAAAAGCTTTTGACTTAGTAGATCATGACATTTTATTACAGAAACTGTCTTATTACGGAATCGTTGGAAATAGTAATAATATT
>NW_026874129.1:0-15760 GCF_032173495.1 Musca vetustissima | reverse complement strand
TGACCTATTTTCTCGAAACTTGGCAGACATCATTCTAGACTCAATTCAGTACGTTATGCCAAATTTCGTGCAAATCGAAAGATATATAGGGACTTTGGGGCACCATTTACATGAAATCGGAAGAAAGTATATATGGGAGCTATATCTAAATCTGGACCGATGTTCACGAAATTTGGCAGACATCATTCTAGACCTAAATGATTAGGCTGTACCAAATTTCGTGCTAATAGAAAGATATATAGGGACTTTGGGGCACCATTTACATGAAATCGGACGAAACTGTATATGGGAGCTATATCTAAATCAGGACCGATTTTTATGAAATTTGGCAGACATCACTCTAGACCTAAATGATAAGGCTGTACCAAATTTCGTGCAAATTAAAAGTTATATAGGGGTCGTTTACATTAACTCGGTAAAATATATATATGGGAGCTATATCTAAATCTGAACCGATTTAGGTAGGGTTCGTCTTTGGGCCGAATAAGTGACCTATGCCAAATTTCATCCAATTCGGATCATAAATGCGACCTGTACTTTGTTTACAATTAAACATGGACAGACAGACGGACGGACATGCATAAATCGACTTAGAAAGTGATTCTATTCATATTCTCAAAAGCAACCATGTGTCTATCTCGTTTCCTTTTGCCTGTTACAAACATATGCACAAAGACATAATACCCTGTACCACAGTGTGGTGAAGGGTATAAAAAGGGGGTTATATGGGGACTACCCCTAAAAAGGGGTGAATATTAATAATTTTTGGTGGGGAGATTTGTTACCATATACAACTACGAAATACCAAATTTCAGCGAATTCGGTTGAAAACCGCCCTCAAGAACCCTAAAATACCGAAAATTTGGGGTTACTCTTATATGGGGGCTACCCGAAAAAATTGACCTAGATTTATAATTTTTAGTATAGAGATTTTCTGCCCAATAAGAACTCAAAGTACCGAATTTCACCGAATTCGGTCAAAAAATGCGATCAAACCCCCCCAAAATATCGCAAAATTAGAGGTACCCTTATATGGGGGCTATCCGAAAATATGGACCCCTATTTATAATTTTTAGCTGAGAGATTTTCTACCCAATAAGAACTCAATCTACCAAATTTCAGCGAATTCAGTTCAAGAACCTCAAAATACCGAAAATTACGGGGTACCCTTATATGGGAGCTATGCCTAAACGTGGACCGATAAAGCTCATCTTCGAACTTGATTCGTTATCTCAATTCGTTTAGACGCTAGAGTGATTACAACAGACAGACGGACATGGCTATATCGTCATAGAATTTTACGCTGATCAAGAATATATATACTTTATAGGGTCGGAAATGATTATTTCGATGAGTTACAAACAAAATTAATATACCCTCCATACTATGGTGGAGGGTATAAAAATGCAGTCACTGCAAAATCAAAAATATCGCAAAATTCTTCGCAAATGAAGGATATGCCAAATTTTGAAGGTGCATTAATAATGTTTGATATCTATTATTCATGTAAAGAATATTAATGGTTCAAAGTTGTCAAACAATTCACAGAGTTTTTCCATTATTAGCAATGATGTCTAAACTCATGTATATTTGAAGTCGCGTGAGTGACCGTTTTTGGCTTTTATCTCAAAAGATAAAAACAGGAGGCCCTCAAATTTGTTTACCACTGATAGAACTCCTTAAGTTAGACAAAAAAGTATCAAGAGATAATTGTAAAAAAATTAATCGTTTTTGATTTATTTAACATTTAAAGTTTGATTTTGCCTCTGAAAGTCGTGTAAGTGACTGCGGAAGTGCCCATATGCGATATGCGTAATTACCAAAAATGGGAAGATGACTTTATACAGGAGCAATGTCAAAACATGGAACTATGGACCTGACAAATGAATGGAAGTGATCTAACTTCGGTTGGTCGAGACGTGTTGTATAAATTGTTTGACGTGTAGTATAATTTTCGAGTTTTTTTAAAAAAATTTAAAAATTTCTGACAATCGGGCCGAGAGATCCAAAAGGGTATCAAATTGATATGGGCTGAAAGAATATATACAAGTATAACTATAAAATACTAAATAGGTTAACCCTGAGTTTAATCGAACACATTGGGGTGGTATTTTGAAGTTTGATGTTAAGGTTAAATTTGACGTGTAATCTTCAAATATATGGACATAACTTTTAGTGTGCTATTTGGTATGCGGATCACTGTTCGTGAAGGGATTTTCAATAGTTTTGATATCAGATTAAAATTCAACTATCCTACATTCATACACTGTCAACTTTTCTGAGTCATGTCTTCCCGCAGTAACAATATAGGACAATAATATGCAAATTTTGTGACTTTTCACAAAAAACTTCTGGTTCATTTGACCAGCTAACTAATGTTGCCGACATTCCGACATCAGTACGGATACTGTATATTGGATATGTTTTGCCATCGCCCACAAGAGCCCACACATACACGACCCCGTGACTGTGACATCAACATTGTCCTGCTCGTCAAGGTATATTATTTCCGACCATATACAGTAAATATATTCTTAATCAGGGTTAAATTCTATGACGATTTCGCCAGTTTCGTCTGTCTGTTGTAATCACTTTAGCCTTTAAACGAATTGAGATAGATCGCCAGTATTTTGGGTTCCTCGTTTTTCAACCGAATTCGCTCTAATTTGGTATTTTGTAGTCGTATATGGTAAAAAAATCTCCCTCCCAAAAAATATTAATATTTTATACCCTCCACCATCCTATGAAAGCTATATTAATTTTGTTTTTCTGTTTTTATATATATATATATATATATATATAAGTATATATATATATATATAAAAACAGAAAAACAAAATATATTCTTGATCAGAGTAAAATTCTATGACGATTTAAGCATGTCCGTCTGTTCTAATCACTCTAGCGTCTAGATCCCCAAAATTTTGCATAGATTTGTCTTTTGTCTGCAGGCAGTATTTTGGGTTTCATTAGATCGTTTTCCAACCGAATTCGCTGTAATTTTGTATTTTGTAGTCGTATATGGTAACAAATCTCCCTCCCAAAAATCCCTTTTAGGGATAGTCTCCATATAACCCCCTTTTATACCCTTCACCCCACTGTGGTACTGGGTATAATATCTTTGTGCATATGTTTGTAACTGGTAAAAGGAAACGAGATAGACCCTTGGTTCCTTTTGAGAATATGTATAGAATCACTTTCTGAGTCGATTTATTCATGTCCGTCTGTCCTTTCGTATATCCGGCTGTTGATGTTAAATTTAGTACAACTCATTTATTTGGCCCAAGGACGAAGCGAAATTGTGAAAATCAATTAATATTTTGTAATGTTCAAACTCGTTCGGAGTAATTTTATTAATGTTAATATGACAATGTCATAAACAATCTCCTAGATTAGTTTCATTCGGAACATAGAGAGATACGTAGGTAGAAAAAATAAATGATTTATATATGGCATAATTAGGACGATGGGAGCCATTGTTGCACTAGCAAGCAGCCGGAGGGGGGTTCGTTGTCCTTCTTAAGCTCATAAAAGTATCTTTCTAAACATAAACCAGTTATAATATAACTCCAGGTGGATTTTGGAGTTGAGCCTCATAACCCATACCATACCATAGCACAGTTGTCATAATTCAAATTTTTTTGGCCAAAATTATTTAATACTACATAATGTATACTTTTCGTTTATAAATAGATTAATATGTATTATAATAATATTAATATTTATTGCAAATCCGTTAAAACGCGTTTCTGCAATCATAAGGTACAATATAGTACTATTTATTAGGTTTTTATATATGCAAAGGCATACAAAATGTTAGGGTACAAAATGTGATGTTTTAGTACAAACATGAGTTGTAAAACAAAATAAAATGCGGTAAACATAATTCAAAATTTACTCTTTTTATAAAAGTATGACTTAAAATAGGCTGTTTTATACTATTAAGTAAAGAAAATAAAAGAACTCTATTAAGTTTTAAATTAATTAATTATTGAATATATGTAGATATTTCGTTTTCCAGAACTATATTTTCATCGCCATATTCTTCTTCGAATTCTTCATCTGTGGTTTCATCACAATCAGTATCATTCGCGGGCCGTAATTCATCGTTTAGTTCACAAACTAACAATTCGATTACTTCAGATGTCAGGTTTAACCGCTTTCTTTCTTGTAAGTGGGCGTTTAGGCGTATAGATGATATAAGTGGATCAGATGTATCCAATGCTCTATTAAATACGTCTGTGAGATTATTGACACGTCTACTGTTTCTAGCGTGTAATAATCTGTCATTTTTATATATTTTGTTTCTGCATTCAGCAGCATCCTCTCCAAAACATCCAACTGGCAACACAACATTCTGCATTATTTGCTTGGAATGAATCAATACCTTGTGCACTGTTGGTGTCATCGCTACCCAAGGATAATGGCCCTGAATATATTTAGCTGTTTCGAAACAGTATTTTTCAAATTTTTCCAAATCAAGGGGAAGTTGACATGTTAAACATACAAGAATTATATGAAGGCGGTAACCAAGCTCTTCTTTAATTCCGATAATTTGAGCAAACTTGATTACTAGGTTAATCAAATGTCCCAAAATATCAATTGAAATTTATTTTCGCGAAAAACAGCGAAAATTAATTAAATAGTGAGGCGCCGTTGGGGGAGGTCTTAACCAAAATATTTGGTACTAACAGTTTATAATTTCCATGAAGTCAAAATGCAAGTTAGAGCCGAATCGGTTAAATAATATCGCTAAACTCTTTAAAATATCTTAAATCGGACGGTACGGCTATGTCACAGTGTGGGCCAATTTTCAAAAAATGTTGCAGAAATGTTTTGTATTCTATTAAAATCTTAAATATCAATTTTAAAAAAAATCGGATGAAACTTTGTCTTTATCCCACATTTTCAGTTCAATACTATATACAATAAAAACATCAATTTATAAAAAATTTCACTCAACTTAAAGTAGAAAAATACATTTTTTCTAAAAAAGGCAAAATAAGGCAAAATATTTCATCTGAATATGATAGTACTTACCCCTGCCAGCTTCCAAAAATTTTTTGGAGGAGACGATATTTTTACATTTTTTCTAAAGTTTAAGGAGATTTCAAAAATATTTGTAAAAAATAATTTTCAATATACACACAAACTTTTATCTCCCTACCCAGATATTACAACTTTCTTCGTTCTTTCTTTATATATTATGAAAGCACTTATTATCAGCTTCCAGATTCATAATAACTTTGGTCTGAATTTCGTATACCCATTCGACCACACAGCACACCAAAAAGTAAATATTTTACAGCACACAGTCTGTTCTATTTTTTATACAAAAAATGTTCAACTTTAGCATTACACCAACGAGCGGCTATTAATGATATTTAGAAAAACCAATTATTTTCGGATGGTTTGAAGTGTTTTTTTATTATTCCGCGAAAAAAGAATATAAAAATATGAATCTTCAAAACAATAATTTTGGCCAAAAATTTTGTGATTGCGACAACTGTGCATTGCAAGCAACTTTAATAGTCACATTTGAATACAAATTTTAAGATTTTCCGTCAGGTGCAGAAAATCGGTTTAATCAGTTAAAAGTTGAAATTATTGCCCTGTCAGAGTTAAGTACATATTTTACACACATACACGCACACACACACCGTTTCAGGCATTGTTTGCTTGCGCTTTAACTTTCAACTTTAGATAGTGCAACATGCCAGTGAAATTGCATCGGTTTTCATTTGTACCAATGTACCCCAGTAGCGACAACAGAAGAAGAAGCAGAAGCACAAAGAATGAGATCATATTTCATTTCGGGTTGTTCGTTTTTTATTTGTTTTGATGGGAGTCGTGTTTTTGCCACTTTTGTTTGTGAGCGACTACATTCACCCGGTTTTTGTTATTTACTTGACCTCATGTAGAGGGGAATAAAATAAAAAATATAAAAAGAGTTGCCAAAGAAAATGTACAAACATACATAGCTAACAAATGCCAACCGTGTGAGCTTGTGCTGCTGCAGGAACATTTCTGCCAAGTGGTGCCTATATAACCCAACCGCCAACCCGCTTTGCTACTTTGCCTCGTGGTTAGTTCAACTTTACCGGGATAGTATATGTTCGAATGGTGTTGCTGGTTGCTTAACAAAGCGGATAAATCTGTATGCAATGGCAAATGTTGTATCCTTTCGGAAAACATGAACTCACAATTTTGAGTACACGAGCACGGCTACTAATACCGACCTACTGCCAACACTCATTCAAGTTCCCCGAAAAATCAACCTACTGCCAACATGCTTCTTTTCAAAATGGTATTAGTGTGTGTAAGTGATGATATATTGAAACCCGGGTTGTGGAACAAATTCGTTGAAATGTGTATGTGTTTCGTAGAAGGGGCTACATTTCGTGCGGACGCCATTTGTACGTGGTAATTAGAAATATAACTACTAACACAAATATTATTCGTAAGGTCCGAAAATGACAATGACAGAACCCTTATAACATGTAACAAGTAAAAATGTGCAAAGTTTAGCCAGAACGATGTTCTTATACCCTCCTTAAGTAGGACCTTCGTATGGGAGCTATTTAAAACATAAACATAGAAAGAAGTTTCTTATCCACCAGGAACCCGAAATACTAAATTACAGCCACGACGGAGCTAAAAAGGAAACTGGGTCGAGACTTAATATGGGTAAATATCATATTGGGGCTAGGCCCAAAGTACGGGCCGATATAGTTCATTCTCGAACCTGACGTTCTCGGAGTAGAATTATTTGTTACCAAATTCGACTACAAACAACCAAATTACAGCGAATTCGGTTAAAAACGCGGTTAAGAACCCCACAATATTGAAATTTGGGGGTATCGTTATATGGGAGCTACATAAAGTATACCGATACTTATAATTTTTAGTGGAAATATTTGGTACCCAATAAAATCTCAATGTACAAAACTTTCAACGAATTTGGTAGAAAAATGCGCTCAAGAACCAAAATTGGAAAAACAAATTTAATATACCCTCTATACTATGGTGGAGGGTACAAAAAGTATATGTTTGGTGCGCCTTTGGTCCGAAGGTGTGTCGGCCCTTAATTCTTAGAAAAATCACCGTAAATTTGATGCGTTGTGCAAAATTTCGTGTCAATCGGACAAACATTAGGAGTTTAGTTCACCATTTACCTAACATCGGACTAAATTATATATATGAGATATATATATATATAAATCTGAACCGATTTCAACAAAACTTAGGTACATTGTTATTATTGCACAATTTACATACAATCTGAAAGAAAATATTTTCACTAAACTTAGCGAACATCATTCCAGACTTAATTCAGTGAGTTATGTGAAATTTCGTTCAAATCGAAAGAAATATAGGGGCTTTGGTGTACAATTTACATTAAATCGGACGAAAATATATATGCTTGTCTATTTAATGAAGAATTGTTGTTTTGAACTCGTTGTTGCTACTAGCTTTTACTAGAAAGAAATCTAATAATCATATTTGAAACCCGTTTCTTCAAAAATAACCCATTTTTTCCACATCTCTAATTGGAGCACATTTATGCAAACATACCCCCACCTTCTCCCACCCAACGAACTAGCAGCAAACATGGCAGCAAAATAACATGCAAATTGTAATACATATTCATGTTGTTTTCTGATTGCTATTTCGTATCGCAGTCATAGCTACGTCTATATGAATGTATGGTTGATTGTACGGAGGTACTACAATGTCCCCTTGTCCAGATAGACGTGTGTATATGTATACCAACACTCATATGATGTATAGGTTTGTATATGTTTTGCGCTTATTGCAGCGGCTGTATGTTGAGTAAATAGTTTGCAAGTCCTTAACATAAATGTTACATAGTAGTGGTCGGTTGGTTGGTATGTTGGCAAGCTGGCTGGTTAGTTGGATGGTACACGCCAAATCACTGATGTTGGTGGCCATACTTGGACATTTCTTTGCTCAACTGCTGTTCTGCTTATCCTCTTGATCTAGCTTTTTTTCGTCCTCCTTTTAGAGGAATGAGTTTTTTTATTTATCAATCTCATGGCAGTCATTGACTCGAGTGTACTTGAGAGGGACATGCAAGTTGAGCCAGGAGTGGTGCTCGAAATGACCTCCAGCTTGCAAATAACTTTGACGAATTTTGATGAGATAACATTTGGTTATTTACTTACATACATTTATGTATGTATGGGTGTATTCGAACAATGTATTGTTATTATATTTTAAATTAAAATGCATATATTACATGTGTAGTATGTGCGTATGTGTATATCATCCAAACTGCATGTATGTTGAATGTGATTTTGATTGTGTAATTTAATCATAACATTTTTCGTTCATACTTCAATACATCGAAATACATACTTGAATAATGTGGAAGGAACATTTTTTCTTTGTTTATTTAAACATATTTTAATAAAATTATCACAACAATCGAGATGTTGTTACTGATATATCAACCACATGGATATAGGTATCATTATAAACAATTTAACAATAAAATATTTCAGTTATTTTAAACGTTTAAAATTAAATGCCAATTTTCTCCACTTCAGTGGAGAAAAATTTTCTACAAACGAAAATGGAACGGGGCCTTTCTACACAGAAGTTTCTCAACATCCAAGAACCGGAGATGTACTGTGACCTACTATAGGTCCTATGTCACAGGTTAGGTTATACTAATTTCAGTACGTTTTGTTCCTTTCAGCCATATATTGGTTCCTTGGTGCGTCAATTACCGAAAATCTCAAAAATATAGCTAAATATAGATATAGCTCCCATATATATTTTCGTCCGATTTAATGTATATGGTATGGTGCACCATATACATTAAATCGGACGAAAATATATATGGGAGCTATATCTAAGTCTTGACCGATTTTCACGAAACTTGGCACACATCATTCTGGATTAAATTCAAAACGCTATGCAACGTAAGAACTTAGCATATTATTTAGATTAAATCGGACGAAAATATGTATATCTAGATCTGAATCGATTTTCACGAAACTCAGCACACATCATTCCAGCATCAATTCAGTACGTTGTGTCAAATTTCGTGCAAATCGAAAGATATATAGGGACTTTGGTACACCATTTACATGAAATCGGACGAAACTATATATGGGAGCTATATCTAAATCTATATCGATTTTTTCGAAACTTGGCAGACATTATTCTAGGCTCAATTCAGTACGTTATTTCAAATTTCGTGCAAATCGAAAGTTATATAGGGACTTTGGTGCACCATTTACATGAAATCGGACGAAACTATATATGGGAGCTATATCTTAATCTGGACCGATTTTCACGAAACTTTGGCAGACATCACTCTAGGCTCAATTCAGAACGTTATGTCAAATTTCGTGCAAATCGAAAGATATATAGGGACTTTGGTGCACAATTTACATGAAATCGGACGAAGCTATATCAAAATCTGGACGGATTTTCTCGAAACTTGGCACACATCATTCTAGGCTTAACTCAGTACGTTATGCCAAATTTCGTGCAAATCGAAAGATATATAGGGACTTTGGTGCACAATTTACATGAAATCGGACGAAGCTATATCAAAATTTGGACGGATTTTCTCGAAACTTGGCACACATCATTCTAGGCTTAACTCAGTACGTTATGCCAAATTTCGTGCAAATCGAAAGATATATAGGGATTTTGGTGCATTATTTACATGAAATCGGACGAAACTATATATGGGAGCTATATCTAAATCTGGACCGATTTTCACGAAATTTGGCAGACATCACTCTAGGCCCAATTCAGTACGTTATACCAAATTTCGTGCAAATCGAAAGATATATAGGGACTTTGGTACACCATTTACATTAAACCGGATGAAAATATATATGGGAGCTATATCTAAATCTGAACCGATTTTCCCAATTTCAACAGGGTTCGTCCTTGAGCCAAACAAGTGAGCTGTGCCAAATTTCAGCCAATTCGGATCATAAATGCGACCTGTACTTTGCTCACAAAAATACATGGACAGACAGACGGACGGACATGCATAAATCGACTTAAAAGGTGATTCTATGCATATTCTCAAACGGAACCATGGGTCTATCTCGTTTCCTTTTGCCTGTTACAAACATATGCACAAAGACATAATACCCTGTACCACAGTGTGGTGAAGGATAAATTACTGCAAAATAATGGTGGTGGCGTTCAGCATTCCATCATCAAATATTCAACAATCGATCGATTAAAAATACCAAAAATTGGGTGGAACTTTTTTATGGCGCTATGTAAAAAGAACCTCTTACAAAAAAATCTTCTAATATGTATCTCGTCCTCCAAAAAATGGGCCTCTATCAGCCATTTTCATCAAATATCTTTCTGATTCTTCAAGAACTTGGAATGTCAAATTCGGATTCGGATTGATTCGACAAAAAATAGTGTGGTAAAGCTTCATGGATCGATGCGCATAATTCCGAAACAAAACAGCAGACCATCGTTTGGGTCTGCGAAAACGATCCCAGTTCACCGAAAGTGGACCATATGGTGATTGTTCTGTTCAAGTAACGTAGGACAACAAATTTTGAGTTGCGTACCACAATTCGTTTTACCTGCGGGGATATTCGAAAAAACAATGTGTAATGTTCAAACGAGTCAATTTGAATATTTAGTTTTCTATTTGAGTTCTCCATGATACCAACTAGCATTTGAAACAATGACTGTATTGTGCGGTGTTAAAATTCAACGTTGTTTGTATATTCCGAAGAGACAGCGGGAGCCATTGATACTAGCTTACAGTCGGTTAAGGGGTGGGTTCTTGTCCTTCTAAACATAAAAAATACAATCAGAACATAAACAAAATTTATTTTAGACTCCCATGATATGCAAATAATTAAAATAAATCGAAAATCTGAAACTACTCTATAGGTCCAGAGCTATCCAACAAAATAAATCAAAACCCCTGATTGGATGCATATAAAAGAAGATAACTGCAAAACTGTCAATCACAAATAGCTCAATAGCATGAGAGGATCGGTTGTTTATTGATCCTATGGCCTCTAAACCCTAACCCTACCATGATCTTTTGGCCTGGCACTGTTAAAAAGATCCCTAACATGTCAATGTACATATCATTCCCACTACTTACATTCCCCTGTAAGAACTAAAACTTCTTAAGCGTTCATGTTAACAACTTGCTGTAGATAACAGCGTTTATTATAAATCTCTGTTATTTCAGTAGCTTATGTATAATCAGATATGTTCGAATCAAACATCATACATGTTAGATTCATAATTGTGAAACATAACTTTAATAATGTAAAATGCTAAGTCTAACATATTGTAACGGGGTAAGCAATAAGATATTCATGACTTCATTATTTTTGTAATATAAATTAAAATGAGAGCTATAATTCATTTTGATCTTGATTGTTTAATCTCTTTAAATAGACTTCAATATATGTGGTAAAGTTACGTTTTACATTCACGAATAATTCTTGTTTTAATTAAATTTTACTCTAGACAATATTTAGAAATTTTGAAACTTAAAATTAATTTAGAAAATATGTGGTAATTGTGGTCTTTTAATTATTGGTTCTATTAAATCATTGTGGGCTTACTATAGCAACATCTTTCATTAAACTTAATAGTGTATAATAATTATGTAACATTCATGTTTCAGTGCTAATCACGATCAGATTGAACTAGGTTATGTAAATTTGAGTTTAGGTTAAATTTTGGAAGATTTTTAATAGCTTTAGGATATACTTTCACACTGCAGGAATCAAACAATTTTTTTATTACATAATCTACAAATCGGAGGTATATAAGCACTGATTTATGAAACAAAAGAAATATAGCAAAGGTTTCACCGATGACCAAAAAAAAACATATTCAAGCCAAAAGAACTTTTATATTTCAGATTTTCATATGGAAAATTTTCCACTTACCGGAAGATCGATTGGGGTGCAGCTGTCGTCAAGGCCTTGAAGATCAGGATACCACACAAATGATAGGGTTACTTAAATTTTTAGTTAGTAAGGTTATCGTTAGATCGGAAATATATACTTATTCTTTAGCTTGAACTTTATCCATTGTAACCTTTGCTAAACCAATTTTATGCTTATGATGTCTGGCTGCATAAGAGATATATCCACAGTTAAATTAATAATAGATGACCGTCTTCGTAATCATAATTAGTAGGTTTTGTGGAACACTTTAATAAATGTGCGATGAGTTTTGAAGAGGCCCCAAATTACGGTAAAATCACATGCAGACTAATTTGTTTGGACCAGTTTTCCGTATGGTATTCTGAAGATTGATTGGTGAGGATAGAGGTGGCTTCTTGATAGCACATTAAAATACTATGTTAGACATGCACCAAGTGTAAAGATGGCTATAATGCGACCCGTAGAATGACCACCATGTCAAAGTTTTAAAGTTCACAAGCTGAATTATGTATCACGTTGGAAGCCCTCAAAATGGCGTAACCGCCAATTTTATGCAGGTTCCAGATATCTCCTAAGTGGAGTCGCATTCGGCAACTTTGCAAAACGTGATTGGCTATGGGTCTAAAAGAAATACAGCCAGTTATCTAACACTGATTTTTTTATATTTCTGGCAATCAATATTTACCTTCCAAATTTTTTTATTCACTTTTAATATAGATCGAATAAAAGGTGACACACTTCTTGTACGGAGTTGTTATTTAGTAAATTTTAGTTTAAAAATTAATTTTACTGTGATAATATGTATTTTGTTCCTCTAAATGTTATCACTGCTGTATGTATTGCTCAGCTCGGGATTTGAAATGTAAAAGAATCATGATACTCTGTCAATCGATTAGGAAACCACAAAGGCAAAATGTTAAAACAAATTCACCACTAGTCAGTAGCTACAAGAAACGACGAAACGCAATACCGATCAGCCATACAACAGAAAAAATGTGGCTGCAAAATAACGTGACTTGCCTTATGCATCCCCCACTCCGACTTACAGTGAAGATAGGCTTAAATAATCGGATCATGTTTTAGTACACTTCATCAACCAATTAGGTTGGCCTGAGCGACAGAGGAAGTTAGCAGAGGTGTAACATCATAAAGACGTATAGGTCACACAATTTGCAGCTTGCGGTACCCAATGGTCTTCTTCAATGCAGCATTATTATTTATCGAAAACGCTGGGAAAAGAATAGCAATGAATTAACATACGCATTATATATCATCTATCAATTTTGCTTAGTGTCCATCTATGAATGCCCTTTTACAAAAAAAAAAACCAATGGTTTCCAGATAATAAAAAAATATTAAGAGTGAAGTGAGGATTGAACCTCGAACCTCGGGTATGCGCGTCTAACGTCCGTCCGTTTGCCTATCGTTGTTGTGGTTGTGAGTGGGAAGAACAAGAATATTACATTGTAATTTGCCAGCGGTTACTATTTTTAGACCTATCTCAGCTTACAGCGAATATGTAACAGGGAGATGGAGAATACTTGTAACATCATCACAAAACTTTCTGTTAGTAACATAGCTACTGATGTTATTGACATCTTACTGTTACCAATGAATGAACAGTAACATCTCAATATTACAAACCTGGTAATATTTATAAATTTATAAACATATTAACAGGAGATACAATTTTTAAGAATGTATATCTTTGCCATGATACGTACCAGTAGCGCCAAAAACCGGTGCTAACTTGGCATTTAATTGGTTTGCAGCATTGCTCTGAGCAAAGTTACGGCGGTAAACCGTTTGACCCTCGTTATAGGAGGTTGGTCGGGCCCGAAGATCGTAATGCCTTTTATTGACATCATGGGCAGCCAGTATGTTTTTCCTCAGTTCTTTTCTTATAATAGCCAATTGGTCTTCTCTATTTAAAGATACCGACGGTTCATCTAAAAGTTGAATGTTTCTTAAGAGACGATAGGATTCGCCATGAGTCATCATGTGTATACCAAACGTGGCAAAATAAGGCGAACATTTAATGGTAGTGTGAAGGGAATTTCTTAGGGCACAACTTATTGAGCTTATATGCTCGTCCCACATTTTGTGGTCACTTTTTAAATAAGAACGGATTCCCGCGATAATTGAACGATTCACCCTTTCCGACGCGTTTGCTTGTGGGGAGTATAATGCCGTATACACGTGCGTTATTCCATGTTTGGTGAGGAAAGCGTTGAACTCGTTCGATTTAAATTGGGAACCGTTATCGCTCACTAGATGTTCGGGTACGCCGTAAACATGAAAAATGTCTTTTAGTAGGAATTCTTGAATCGACTTTGAAGAAAATCTTTTCAGTGGACATAACCAATGGAATTTGGTTAGATGGTCCAACACAATAAATAAGCCAATATAACCATTCTTCGATCTAGGATAAGGTCCTAGAATATCGACATATATGCGTTGGAAAGGTCGGACAACTGGTACAGTTTTCCCCATTTCGGGACGGAGGACTGTATTTGGATGTTTGGACCCTTTGCATACATCACACTGCTCTACATATTTTCGCACATCGGTTAGTAACCCAGGCCAGTAAAAGTTCCTACGAATTAGTTCGATAGTTTTACCCATTCCTCCATGTGCTGTTATTGGTGAAGTATGTGCTCTGGATATTACGGATTGTCGCAAATTAAGCGGCACCCATAGTTTCCAAGCTTTTTCTTCTTCGGTCGGGTCTCCCGAATAATGCTCAGTTCTTATATATACAAACTTATCCAGGATTTTTATATCCGGATATTTTTGTACATTTTCGTTAACTTTATCCTTTAGGTGGGTATAGTCGGGGTCGTCAAAGCAGCTAGAAGTTAAATCTATTTCCGGTTCCACGGATTCCAAAGCAGATACCTCAGGATTAGGAATTCTCGACAAAGCGTCCGGCACTATATGATATCTTCCCTTTCGGTGGCTTAGAGTGAAATAATAGGGTTGCAATTTAAATACCCAACGGGCTAATCTACCAGTTAGGTCTGATTGTTTCATAAGCTACTGAAGAGAAGAGTGGTCCGTTACTACTTCAAAGTCTCGCAACTCTAAGTAGCAACGAAACCGCTTTATGGCCTCAACCGCCGCTAAACACTCTCTCTCAGTAACGCTGTAATTGCGTTGAGAGGTGTTTAGTTTTTTGGACATGAAGGCGATGGGCCTTTCCAGTCCTTCATCGTCGATTTTGACAAGCACCGCTCCGATTCCAAAATCGGAAGCGTCGCAATGTAGATAAAATTTTTTATGGAAGTCGGGGTTAGCTAGAACTGGGGCGGTGGTCAGGCGCTTTTTGACTTCTTCAAATGAAGACTGGGCTTCTTTTGTCCAATTAAATTTCCTTTTAGACGACAAGGTATCGGTGATGGAAAATGTTAGCGTAGCGAAATTTTCAATAAAGCGCCTGTACCACCCAGCCAAACCTAGGAAACCTCGCACTTGCTTGATCGTTTTGGGTGTAGGCCAATTGGTTATGGATGTTACTTTCTCGGGGTCAGTTTGTATACCCCCATTACCAATAACGTACCCAAGGTACTTTACCTGGGTAACGCAGAATTGACATTTGTCAATGTTGAGAGTGAGATTTGCCTTCCTAAACTCTTCAGCGATTCTAACCAATATGGAGATGTGGGTAGGGAAGTCTTCAGATATGATTACCAGGTCGTCGAGGTATCCGAAGACGCAATGCTTAAAGTCCGGCGGTATGATTTGATCCATTAGGCGGCACATGGTTTGGGGTGCGTTGCACAGACCAAAAGGCATTACGACGAACTGATACAACGGACGACCTG